>NW_010433416.1:2650-5938 GCF_000710305.1 Buceros rhinoceros silvestris | reverse complement strand
ATCATTAAGCTATCGAGGCGCAGATAGCGCTAGCCGCTCTGCTACAGCACAGCGCGCTTCCTGCTCAGCTCAGCCTGGCTCACGGCGAGCTGCACTCCTCAACAACAAACCGGCTCACTGCTTCCAGCGGGCCGACTACACCGCAGCATGTCCACACGCAGAGCCCGCGCCGCTACTGTTCGCTCCTGTCTGTGAGGACCTGGGTCAGCCCACCGCCACGAGGCTGCTGCGCCTCAGCGAAGCAGACCTACCTTCAGAGAATCCACGAGGTCATCGACGAGGAAGAGACGCCTCAGCTCTTTGACCGTGCCGTTAACGTGACCGAGCACAACATTGCTGTATTTCTGGATGAGCTCTTCAGAGACAGCGACGTCAGACTCCAAGTAAGCCCTGCGAGGAAGGGGAGTCCGTCAAACTTCTCTGGGAGTGCTGCCAGACAGCATCGCCACCGACGTTACCCACAACAGCAACACACCTGCTTCTGGTGGCACAACAAGAAAAGCCTCGACCACGGTACAGTGGGCAAGTTGTGCACCACCTGCTCAAATCTCCCTCACAGTCAGGGTCAGCGGTTCTCTGGGCAGGAGGATGTCAGGCCCTGCTGGTTCCATGCTCTCACCACAACTCAGGCTCACGTATTTGCCCCATTCGCGTGCCGGGGGAGAGGGAGCGAGGCAGCACACCTCCTGCAGGGCACGAGTTTCACCCCTCCTGCAGCTGCTCTACCTTTGTCTCAGCGGGGATTCTGCTTTGGGGTGGTTTTGTTTGGTTCTTTAGAAATAATAAACACGCGGTGGAGGCTCCCATGTACACCATCCCCGGCAGAGCTGAGCTTGGCCTTGCGGCGAGTCCAAGACAACATACTTGGAACGGTACCCAGGGAGGGCGGCCATCTCAAGGCTACGCTCTGCTCGCCTCGCTTGGCTTGCCTCTGCGCCCCCTCCAGCGAGAGACTCAGCACCTGAATCCAAAATTAAACCCATCTCACGGGTGTGCTCAAGCGAAATTCAAGTAAAAAATATCCTTCTGGGGTGGAAGCTATTCAGGTGACGAGTAAGCAACCAGGTCTGTCGGACAAGAAGGTCTGGAAGCTTCTTCTGAATGTCAGTGATGCTGGAAAAAAGACCCAACCAAAAGCCTAGGTGTGCAAAGGATACATATTTCACACCGCTGCACTGACCGGTGACACCAGCTCTATCGTTTTGTATCAGATCTAGGCTTAAGAGCAAGTCCTTTTTTCCAGAGTTTGTTACGGGCACGGACTGGCTTCCACTGGGAAAATGAGCCACCACAGACGGGCAGGGAGGAACGGAGGTGAAGCCCAGAAAACACTTCACTTTGCCTTACTGGACACGGGAGGAAGAGCCCAAAATGAGGAAGAGACTGTAAACAGAGGTCAACCAGGAGCTCCTGGAAGGTGCGAGGGAAGTTGAGAGCGAACCACTTCCCTGATTAATAGAAGGAGAGAAGCAAGTCTGAGCAGTGTGGGACCGGGCTGGGCCTTCCACGGGCAAGGATGAAGACCAGGGACACCGTTATTCCCCCATGCGGGTGGAACACAAGGCGAGGACTTTGCTCACTGCCTAAAGCGAAGAGCTGGGAGGTCCTGAGGACAGAAACGGATCTGGCGATTCACCTCCTTGAGCCCCAGAATTCACAGCCCAAGTTTCTGGATTTCTGACCTGGCAGGCAGCAACGAGCCTGCACTCTGCCGATGCCAGGGCAGCCTTGCGCGTGGAGAGCACAGCGGTGCTGCTACACACCAGAACAGAAGTTTAAAGGGTATTCTTAAAAAAAAATTTCCAGAAAGGTGGCACTGTCACCTGCTGCATTTCATTTGTTCTGATTTTTGCTAAATATATTGCACTGGAAGTGCTGCACCTCCTGGGTATTCCTTACATTTTGTACATCCGCTGCCACAAGCTCACATTCTGAGGACTAAACCGTTCTAAAACGCACGTATTGCTCCATCAGATCGGCGGTTTTAATTTTTTCACGTCACTTAAGAATTCCCGGGGAAATCCCCCGCCCCAAGCACTCCGTTCACTTTCCTTCGTGCTGCATGTGTCTACTCAGAAAAACTGGAAGCAGAGCAGTCACAGGCTGGGGGTAACAGATTTTTTTTTCAGTACTATTTTTTTCAGACTATTGACATTATTAAGCATCATAATTCAGCCTACGTCACCTCCTGCTTCTAAGAGCACCAGTCAAACACGCTGCTGCTGAATTAAACAAGAGATCTCACCTGAACGGGTGGCCTTCATCGGACTTCTGGATCGCCTGGATAACTCCCTTGTATATCCTAAAGCTGATGGTCACCGAGAGCAGGGCCAAGGCGATGTAAGCTGTCACGCTGACGATGCTGAACACTGTTAATGAAAGGAGCAGGAACAAGCTGGCACCAAACACCACTCCCGTCTTCTTAATGTCTCGCCAGTAAAGGAGGTCAACAACTGAAAGTGAAAAAAGGTAAGAAATTAGAACAAGGTCCTTTTTACATCCCTGTGAAAACAGTAAAACATGATTCATGCTCTGCTGGGAGCCACCAACAATGGAATTTGTGATCTCACTGTCAACCCAAAGCTGAAATTACAACTAGAAAGAGGTTATTTTAGCACAGAGTCTCCACTGGACTCGAGATTACTGGGATTATTGTTATTAGGATTATCTCAAATGTAACTGGTAAAATTTGAGAACAATTCTGCCCGTAAGCAATGTCAGAACTAATCCCCTCAACTCCTGCGCTGTGTTCTGCGCCAGAACCACAGCAGTTTCTGCTTCACTGCGTTTATTTCCGCGCCTTTTGTGGCAACTGAGTCGATTCCCTCTTGGGACAGAAGCGAGGCCGCTAAGAGGTCTCCAGCGCAGGGGTCTCCGGGAGCCTGTGCAGGCAGAGGCTCTGCTCACGGCTCGTCAGCAGTTCCTCTCCTCTCCTTTTGTCCCACCGGAGCTGACCTGTGGATTACGGGTGGCAGCCTGAGCCATCAAGAAGGAATCACCTCAGGGAAATTTCAATCCAGGCTCGATCTGCCGTGCTCCAATGCCGAAGAGATCACTTGGAAACCCCTCAGCGATCCTTGAGAACCACAATATCACACCACTTTTATCATCACTGTTTAGAGTAACCTACACCCTCGCACCAGTCACAGGCAATGGCTTAGAACAGCCTTTGTGGATCTGTTTGTTTGGAGGTGCTGCTGTGCCCGGCGAGCGCCTCGCTGAACTCACGAAAGCCACGACCGACGCTCCCCGCTGCTCCCCGCTGCTGCGGGCAGAGCCGGGCGGGGG
>NW_010433416.1:674-2560 GCF_000710305.1 Buceros rhinoceros silvestris | reverse complement strand
CGCTGCTCCCCGCTGCTGCGGACAGAGCCGGGCAGGGGCATCGGCCTGCTTCTGCGGCGAGACACACCTGAAGATTCACCCTTCATGACTTCTGCTTCCTCAGCTGATGACATTTTCACAAGAATAAATTCCTCCTCTGCATCGCAACTGCTTGTTAATAGCAGTAACATATTAGATACAGAACTCAAGGGAAATTACAGACAAATTACGACACCACAAGCTTAGACACTGCACTTCATCCTAGTTGTGAAATAGCATATCACAGTTCAGAGCAGATTCTCACTCTGAACGACTGTGAAAGAAAATGGAAAGATAAAACGTGACCATTCTTTCTCACAGGATGAAAATGAGGTCATGCTCAGCATCAACAGCGAGCAGCCTCTGCAGGGCAAAGCCTGCAGAACCCCGCCGTAGCCACCACAGGAAAATGCCACCAGGGCTACGGCACAACTTCACAGCGTTCCAGAAGCTGAGACCTCTCCTCACGCTTTCCACAGGGGCACAGTTCTGAGCAGCACGTGCTGAAGGAGGAGCGCCCTGGGCAGACACCTAAAGCCGCCAGCTTCAGAACGCAGAAGGTTTCATCCAAGTATTGAATGCAGTTCCCTGAAGTTCGACAGACAGAACCAGGTTACAGTTGCAGGAACATCTCCGATTTACCACCAACCAAACCTGCGGTGGCAAGGAGCAGCCCCAGCCCTCCACCGCCGGGAATTCCACTCCTCCCCCTGCGATGCCGCACGCGGCACCAGCCCGGTTTTCCGGGTGCCCCTGCCCTCTCCTGCACCAGGAAAATAAAACAGGAGCCAAGCCAGATCAGATTCTGCGTGTGGTGCCCATGTGACTCCACACACATATGGGCTGAGAGATAGAGCAGCCAGCTGAAGGAGTGACAGCACAGCACCCACCTAAGGTCCCTGTCATGCTGCAGCCCAGCGGAGCTGGTACTCCCTCGGCTCCTCACCGTACAAAGCTGCACTTCTGTCTCCCCTGACACACGAATGAAGCTCTAAGCAAGACAACTTTATTATTTGTAACAATCAAGCAGAAAAGCAAACAAAAAAATTGAGCCACCACGGAACTCCTTCTGTACGGCTACGAGCCCTGAACTTAACATTTCCTTTGGCTTGTCTGGCTTTGGTTCTACCCACACAAGTGTCCGTTGGCAGCTCTGTACACCTCAGTCAAGCACTGTTAGCTGGTAAAAGGAGCTTACCAGCTTACCACCCAAACGGGGAGCCTGGCTTAAAAATCGCTGTAAACTGCAAACCTGAACTGAGCTGCAAGTACCCACAACACCAAGGGAGGTTTTCAAGTCTTGCCAACCCAAGTCGCTTAGCATCCCCACATCTTCTGCAACTCTGGATGCCAGAGAGCTGGAGCAGAGTGAGAACTTGCAAAAGCAAATTTTTTTACCCCTCAAAAAAAAAAAAAAAGAAAAGAAAAGAAGAAGGTTGGTGGGTTCTGTGCTGCTCAATCACTGAAGAAATCCCTGAAAAAACGAACTTCTTTCTGAGTAGTTGCTTCAAATACTGGAAACTATTTTTAAGTGCTGCAATTTGAGCATCCATCCACTGGACTTTGGGTGCTGCTCCCCTATCGTGTGACACTCCAAGCACGAGCTGCTCCTCTCTGCTGGCGGCCAGCAGTCGGTCGATCGGTGACAGATCCCCCCCCCTCCTCTGGAAGGAGGTCACAAGCCTCTACCCTGACCGGGGGGTCTGTAAGGTGGTCACAAGCCTCTCCCCTGACCGGGGGTTCTGCCTCCTCTGGGTTTAACCACCGTCAGAGCAGGGACGCGCTACACCTGCACCCGGCCATACGGGATGTCCAGGCAGTACTTCAGCGGCAGGGTGGGTTTCCCACCACCACCGGCAAAAGGGGAA
>NW_010433416.1:0-362 GCF_000710305.1 Buceros rhinoceros silvestris | reverse complement strand
CCGCCGGCTACCCCACCCAGGGCTCCCTCCACGGGCGGCTCCTTGGAGAAGTCACCGAAAATCTGACCTGTCACTGTCTGTCCCGGGGAGCGCGCAGGGAGCGGAGGGGTATTCCCCAGCCCCGCAGAAACAGCCATTCGCAGGCCGTGGCAGAGAAGACTACAAGCGTTACTAGAAGCAGATTCCTGGCTTTCGCTTAGACACGAGATATCCACAGCAGATCCAGTCAGTACTTCAGCGGCAGGATGGTTTCCCAACCACCACAGACAAAGGGGAATGGTTGGACTTAGAGCCCAGCACAGGGGCTCCAGGTGGCCCCTGAGCGGCACTGGGTAAGAACACCCCCCGGGTGGGACACACCC
>NW_010433415.1:32292-45581 GCF_000710305.1 Buceros rhinoceros silvestris | reverse complement strand
GTTCCTCCATGTTGAACCCAGGACAACTGGAAAAGATACTGGCTGGTGCAGGAAAGGCCATCTGGTGAATCACCCCTGGGAGACAAATTAAAATGGTAGATTTCTGCTGAATTGTTTCAGAACAAACAAGTTTCATGTGGTCTTTTACAGAACTTTCCCTATTCTTAGGAATAAGAGAACACCTGGACCAAAGAAACAAATGAAGACCCAACGATGAGTGAAGGTTAGTGTTGTAAGAAAGACTTGGGGGGTTTTCATCATCTCGATGTTGACTCGACCTGAGTACCTGGAGCACGGGTATTGCAGGATTAAGTCTGAGATGTTAATAACAGCTTTAAGCAAAAAGGATTGGTTAAGGTTTTTTACGTGCCTCCTTGATTTCAGTACAGAGGCACTGGATAGTAGTACTGAATAAAGGAGCTATTCCCGTAGGTCTCCCCAGACAATTCTCTCCAATCTGTACGTAGGAGCACATGACATACTTTAATTCTGCTTTACTAGCCTCCTAAGATGTACATGTATGTGAGATGCACAGGCTAAGCGGAACAGAAACTGAAGTTGAGGACCAATTTGATGCACTATTTTCCTTAAAGACCTTAGAAGAAGACAGAGAAGAAATTTTATCTGTTGATGGCACAAAACTGGGGAGTTGTTATCACCGCAGCAAGAGCCAAGTGAAATAAGGGAAGAATGGAGTGGCCTTCAGACCATATAAAATAGAAACAGGATGAAAAGACAAGTAACATGCGTCAGGATTAATTGGAGGTTTTCCTGTAATAACTGGAAGCTCATAATTTAGAAATGACAGAAGAAAGAGATAGAAGGGTACTGAGAAGTGTATGGTTATAGCCACTAATGTCACATGAAAAAACCAAATGTAACCACAAGAGCGACACAGGGAAATACCGATGTCATTGCGTAAGGTACTCATGGGATCATATCTGGAATAATGTGAGTATTTCTAGTTATTTGCATTCAGGAAATTAGCGTGTTCCTGTGACCGACAGCAATGTAAAGCCTAAGGGAAATGTAATTATTTAATCAAGCAGTTTATTTTCAGTGGACCATGCATATTTTAAAGAGTATATGTATAAAACATTTTAAGTGTGCCTGATCCAAGAGTGTGTCTTTGAGTGGAGAATACAGCGCCATCAAGAATGTCCAAAAAGCTCCCATTGCTTGCTGCTCTGTTAGACTAAGGAGGCAGAAAGCGATGCAGCTTAAGAAGATCGTCAAGAGAGAGAAGAAGCTGAGTTGCCGTCCAGTGTGTCTCTCAGTAGATCCCCGTTGAGATTCTCTGTAGCTTTTCCTGTTTTATGTAGTGCTAGAATCAACCTTTAGGACCTTTAGCCATTAGTCCGTTAGCCAACCAAGGGCCTTTAGCCATTACCTATACTCCTGATTTTTCTTAAAATTGTGAGAGAGGAAGTCAAATATCAATATTTGTGTAAGGTATTTTGGTTCAACTTCCTAACCACAGACCTCTTCTGCTTTTGAGATGCCCTAGTTCGCCTTGCTTGGCCTCTAGCCCCTAAGTGGCCAAAGGACTTCTGTAGACCTTTGGCCATATTTACCAAGGCCCCACTGATCTCTTAAAAGCCATATAATGACACTATTCAGGCAACAGAATTAATTACATTATGCTGAGGTTATCACTGATTTCCCAGTCAGAAGCTTTTGGCGGGGGGGAAATTACTTAACCAGTCTAAGATCAGAGGTCTTTAATTTGTGAGTGTACAAGATGACTTTTATCAAGAGTATATTCACATACGATAAAATACAATTTTGCAAAGGGTCCAGAGAAATACTGAAAGAAGCTTGAATGATATACCTAATGTGGTAACATAATGATCTGAGTACTTGTATGAGCACGTAAAACAGAACTGATTTGATTTATTTCATTTGACTCTGAAAATGTCTCTTTAAGTCCATGGAAACAGACATAATATTATATAATTTGCATTTTTTCCTCCCGTATGAGTTATTTCTGCTAATAGCGGTCCCTTGCTCTGGCTGTTCTTTCTTGTATAACATGCTTTATTGTAATTACTTTCAGAAAACCAATATAATCCTACAGTGCACACATCCGGCTAGGCTGCTTGTCCTACGGTGGCGGTGAAGGAACAAACACTGCTTTTATTTCAGTTGTCTGGCTAGAGCTGTCAGAGTTCATTACACTGCACATGCAAACGGTGGTACTCAGAAACTCTTGCAGCAGCATGGGAAGCCAAGCGCAACGCTCTTCAGCCAGAAAGACTCCTGGTTATGTTATTGGCAATCTTCAATTCCCTGTCACTAGTCCTGTGATTGGCAGCAGGTGGCTGCTCAGCTCCAAGTTTCGTAAACCTTAGATGGTCCTTCCACGGGGACAGCAGCCTGACGATGTGTCAGCTAAGAAGTAGGTGTGTTACAGACCAGAGGCGTTCATCATCATCATGGCTTGGCTTCGCGAAGGATGATCTGGGAAGGGCTTTTCCCACGCTCACTGCAAGCGATGAGTGCACCCTTCGGGCCTGCACGGTGGATTTTTTAGGTGAGGCGCAGCATGCGCGGAACTGGCTCCACCCTTTACACCTGAGATTCATCTGCCAGGGCCCAGCGAGCTTGGACGGTGACAGCGAAGTCCTCGGGTCGTAGGTTTGGTTAGAGTGTCCTTCTGTTAGATGATGGATGAGCCTTACAGGGCTAAACAAGCTCCATCTGCCCAGGTTTGGAGTCAGAGTTGTCCTTCTCCTAGGATGGTGCCCGAAGGCTAGTGAGCCCATCCTGCCCGTGGACACACTGTGTCTGACCCTTCAGCTGAGACCTGTCTGGCCTGGGAGATCCCACCGGAGGCACATGCCACCACCAGCACAGCTCTCAAGCTCACAAGGGCACGCAAGTTCCTTCCCCACGGCAAGGGGGTGCCCGTGAAAGAGGTGTTACAGGGCACAGATTTTTACTAATAATATTTACTTGTTCCGATACACTTATAAATACTGCTTCCCAGTTTTGGGACTGAATGTTTCAGATTTAATTCTTTTTCTTTCTTTTCAGGAAGTTTCCTTGGGCAATGCTAAGCTGGATAATGAGTTCTGACAGTACTTAGCTTCATTTCTCACCTCTTCCTGGAGTGCTGAATGCATTTACAGTTTCCGACCTGCCCAGTTCTTTCAGGTCTGAAGACACTAGAGTGTTAGTGAAGTTGATTTGATTTTCCATTTACATGACTAAGCACTCTATTATCAGAATCCCAACACGACATCTTGTGCTAGATAACCCAAACTCTAATAGATTCTTGTCCCAAATGGCCTCAGAGCTTCTCCATCTCCCTCACCAACACAGAAACATTCAGAAATGCTCGATGCATTGGGGAAATGCTCTCAAATGTCCCACTGCTTCTTCTCCAACAACAGAAATGTCACCATCTGAGGTGAGAGATTCCAGTTTGGAGTCAGAGCCACATCTTCCCCTCAGAATAATAGATTAATACTTTTATAGACTGCAGACTGACCCCCCCCTTCCATACTGTGAGTTACCACCTTCCTTACAAACTTGTGGTCAGCTGGCAGTATTTGTAAAATGATGTTTCATAAGCACTTACGATGAACAGGAGACTTCCCATTAAGATCGTTGACTATGTGTGTTCAAAACTGCAACTGTCATGTTTTGGATGACATGGGCACTTGTATTTTTACAGGTTATGTTAAGACTTTGTTTTTGTAAGCCCAGTGTCAAACTGAGCTCATTTTGATCTCATTGTGTATTACTTCAACAGCATTATTTCCAAGTGAAATATTCTTGAGTGGTAGATATACAATAAGTTCTCCACGGAAGAGTTTTAAGTCTTGATTTATAAAACTATTAGTATACTGGACCTGCAGGCAGTACAAATACTAAGTATCTTCATTTCAAAGGACTTTAGAAAACAGTGGGGTGGCTGAAGTCTTTGAGAAGCCTACACAGTAAGTTTCAGCTCTGCAGTGCAAACGTGAAAATGTGTCAAATTTGAATTTGTGTGTGTGTGGTGTTACATACAAGCCTTGCTTCATTGCTGATTATGTCTATGTACAAAGCAGTACACAGCTGAGTAAAGATGTCTTCCAAGAATAATGCATGAAACCAGGCTTAAGTTAGAGTCTATGTCGCGGTTTGAAAAGGACCAAAAGGTTGCTGAGAGACAAATTGCCCTCAGGGAAAAGGTTTATCCCCTCAAGATAAACAAAAGTATTAAAGTGTTTGAGCTGGAGGAGAAAACCCAATTTTGGGTTTTGCTACGGGCAAAGAAAACTAGCAGGCTAATGATTAAGGGGGTGAAAGAAAATTAATTTAATTCAGAAAACAATGAGAACCATAAATCAATCACTTAAATTCAGGTGTGACAGAAATAGAAAAAAAAGAGAGAACAATGGTAATAAGTACATAAATAGATACATAGATTTCACTCATTCCATTCCACATCCCCAATCACCACAAGCCCATGCACATGGTCCGCGCCGGAGTGGTGGGGGCAGGGAGGGGGCGGTGGTAAAGAATTAAACCAGAATGGGGGAACGCAGTTCTTTCAACCTTATGCCTATCAGTTCGAAGTTGAACTCTTCAGGACAAACTTCCTTGGCAATGTGTAGTCTTTACTGTGGGTGGCTGGAAAGCTTAAGAGTTACCAGGTTTCCAGGGGGCATCTCGGCTCCCTGCTCTCCCCAGCTCAAACACATGCAATTCACCAGATCTCTGAAGGATGCTTTAGCTTTCCCATGTTCCAGTGGAGCCTCCGTGTCTCGGGCCAGGCTGAAACCTTCTCACTTCCCCTCTTTCTCCATGTAGAGTTGGGGGCTTGGCTCTTCTGCCCCTTTCTTTCCAGCAGCTCTTTTTAACCACTAATCAGCAAAACGAAAAGTCTACCTGCGACGCGGAAGATCGTTTATTGTCCCGCGCTTGAGGATGAAGGCTTTTGTCCTGCTCCAAGAATGAAGTGTGCGTGTTAGGGAAGCCACGTGATTTGCAGCTTTTATAGGTTGATTCACAGAGGTGTTGATTGACATGTCTTGGCTCCAGAGGCAGATGTGAACCCCGAAGCTTGGCTGGTTTCACAGAGCAGGTGCCCCTTCCCCCAACAAAGATGGTGAAAAGACTTTCCTATGCAGACAAGGGAAGGGGAGGGAGAAAGTCCTCCCAGCTTCCACTCTGGAGCTGGAATCTAAACCCGTAACAGCCTAGAACTTAGCTCAAACTGAAATGAGCACAAATCCATCTGAAATAGCAGTCTAGAAAAAAATTGAAGATGAAAGAAGGAGATGGAGTATAAACTAGGCTAGGCTGGACTTCCTAAGGGGGAAAAAAAAAAAGAGATGCTGCTGTTACCTGCAGAAAACTGTTCAGAAGTCTGCTACCAGGAGGTGCTGAGCATCTGTTTAAATGATGAAAGAATAGTATTGCAGCCTATTATATAAGCCTGCTGCTAAAAACCCATCAATAGCAGTAATAATAATCTTGAGTTCTAGTGTAAGCAGGGGTTTAAAATTAGCTTGAGCATTGGAGACTGTAGTGTATAAAGAGAAAAGAATTCTCTCTTAATGTCTGTGCTGGCATTCAAGGGAGGAAGACTTTTTTCTGCCAGTAAACAGAAGATTATTGGTAGAAAATGGAAGAATTATTCTTCACTTTAGCCTCAGATTTATTTTATATTGGAATCAAGCAAAAATCTTCTTCTCAGAAAAAGCTATGGATTTCTGAGATAGATACACTGGAAAATCAAGACCTAATCAACTTTAATTCTATATAGCAGATCACTACTTCCAGGAAGTCTAATACAGATGAACTGTGAAACTTGGCTATGTGCTGCATGCTCTGGGTCAAAAGGAGCTTGTGTGAATGTCCGCTGCATAACTGATCTGAGACACGGGGAAGTGTGTGGTAAATCAATATTGTCTTCATTACAGTTTCCTGAGGCAAACATATCGTAGTCGGAGCAGGATGGCATATCAAGCTTTAGCATAATCTACAAAAGCTTAACTAGTTCATTTATTAAATTCATTGTCTGCAAATCATTAAAAAAACCACTCAAGTTTTTCCCATGCTACTAATCTAACTTGGACATTGCTGGTGGAGACTGCATAGTGGGTTTTGGTCAGAACCACAACGCACCATGCTCAAGAGTTAATATAGCAGAGACCCAGAGAGACTGTGGCATTAGGGTTCACCACCCCTGTACAGCGTCCAGCAGCCACCACCAGGCAGAGGGTGCAGGGGTAAGTACCGCTGGTTTGCAAAGTGCTGTCCCCCCTTCTCTTGGCTGCTGGAGTATATCTTTGTGGTAATCACCGTTCATCATCACACATCGCACTGAAGCAGTGAATGAGTTGCAGTGGTTGCACAATGTGATTTGGAAGCAGAGAAAGCAACTCTTTTTGCACCACCAGAATGATTCTCCTGACCATGAGTCACATGTCGATATGGGGCAGCCTAGTGACAGCAGTGCCCGGAGCGGGCCAGCTGCTGAGGCAGCACCACCATGGAAAGGGCCTGTGAGTGAGCCCATGAGCCTCCTGCCCAGGGCCTCCAAACAAGAGTGGCTGAAGAAATGCAGATCACAGGAAGGTTTCAGCATTGCTGCGTATGCCAAAGGCTGGCGTAAGGGCAGACAGTTGCCCTTACGATACGAGTGGCTGTGCGGGAAATTTGCGACATGAACAGTGTCATGTTGCCTTTTCTAAAGCAGGCAATGCCAAGGTGCCTCTGGTTTTGTAGCACCTGGCAATACTGATCAATATTTCCATCCCTGAGGACACCACGATTTCCTTGCAGAACAAAGGCTGCGAAAGAAAATGCTTGTTGCGTCTTAAAAACGGCCAAATAGTTGCCAACATGAGCCTTCATTAGTGGCCACGTGCAGCGTTCGTCTCCTGATGGGTCGCTTCACTGCACATTGCTCTGCGTTTACGTGGCAAGGGCAGGCTGCTCTGTGCAGCACGGGGAAGGGGGAGGTGGTCGGTAGTACAAGAGGGCGAAAGAGCAGTTATTGTCAGAGAAGATAAATTCCCCATGCAACATCAAGGCCAATGACGTGGATATAAAATCACCTCAGAGAGGGGGGAGGCTGTGAACTGTGGTGGTCCCCACCCCTGCTCTCATTGTCTTGTGGCGGCAGTGGGCTGTGATGAGGGTTTGTTTCTGCATCAGGGGAGCCACAGCTGGATTTAACTTTTTATTCTTTATTTTTCTGGTTTAGCACTCTTTATGATACTGGGGTTTGGGTTTTTTTTTTTTTTTTTGAGGTGTGGAACAGCTCCAAAAGAGAGAATTTATGATGCTTAAACCAGGACAGCAGTAACACCCAGTTCACTTTAAAAATAAATTTAATACTTCTGTGAAGAGAGTTTTAATAGCCACAGTGGCTGTGGTGTCCTGTGCATCTCTAAACACTACATGAAGGATGCTGAAACTCATTAGTGCTTCATCTTGCCTTTTTATTTTGATGCCTCTTCCTGGGAACGTAGGGACGGATCATGTATCGCAGAAATATGTCAGGATAGGCACGTGTGGCTGATTTTTCTTTCAAACCCTATTCTGCTGCACACACAGAGTGCCTCCAGGCAGGGGATGACCCTTCAGGCTGACCCACCAAGGCTGTTCATACATGCCTGCCCTGAGACCTCAGCAGAGCCCCAAGACCTGTTGAGGCTTTGGAAGGACCTCAAGGACATTGCAACACATACCAAGAGGACAGGTGAGTGACGCAGGAGGAGCAGAGGCAAGGCAACGGCTCGCCTGCTCCCAGGCAGCGCTCTGCTGTGCGGCTCGTCCCAGGTAAAAAAGCAGCAATCTAAAATAAACACTGAGGTAAAGCCAAGCCTTTTTTTCCTGAAAGACACTTTTCACTCCACTGTCCTCCCCTCTGATACATGGTTAAGGCTACAACATTTGTTTGATTGAAGAGAATTCAAGAGCTACTACCCAGAGGTCACTGTGAAATACAGTTGTGGATTTCACTACTAATCGCACATGAAAAGTGCAGGATATTCTTCACAACCTCTGTTGTTAATGAGTGCAGGCAGCTCAGCTCACTGCCCAGTGAGAACTTCTCTGCCTCGATCGTAGCAGTATCCTTGCTCGTTTTCTTCCCTTATGTAAATAATTAACACCATGAAAATGCGTTCCTTATTAATCCGTGTGCCGTGATTTTCAAAGTCACTCCATACAGTTAGGACTTTAATTCCTTAACTGGGCTCCATGTAGTCAATTTTGAAAAATGCAGGATCTCACTCAGAAATGAATAGACGAGTGAAATGACTCACTGATGGCACTTTGGATGTGCTTGGGAATTCCTCCTCCCTCTCCACACACCTCTGCAGATGGCGTGGTGTAAATGGAGAAACGGACCTAGAAGACAATGGTCTTAGAAGGAGAAATGTGGTAAGAACTAAATATTTATGTAAAGGCTAGGAAAACAAAATAGTTGTGAAAAAAAAAAAGAGAAGGATCCAACTGGCCACGGTTAAAGTAAACAGAACTATTCAGAAATATTTTAATAGCATCTGCTGGAGAGGTTAGGAAAGCAGAGAGGTGACAGTAGAGGCAGTAAGTGAGGAAAACCTGATCCACGGCGAGACTATTCCATAGTCGCATCAGACTGAGGACAAGTAATGAGGAGTAATGCCATAAAGCCAGGGAAGGCTTCCCTCCTGGGGAAAGGAGGCTGCTTCTTCCATGCAGATTCATTATTTTTTAATGCAGCTTCCTTTGTCATTTCACACACAAAAGTTGCTGCTTATAATTTAACTTTTTTTTCTATTCTGTGCATGGTCCTGATTGGGTTGAGCTGATTTTTCTTCAAATCTCTTTGTAGCAACTTCCACCAAATATATGCAAGTTTTAAATTATTATTTAAATCTTAACTTCTTGATTATTTTCTGAACAATCACACCAAGGGAATCCTTGATTTTTTTTTCTTAAGGGCTCATGACTGCACAGATATTTTCAGTGTGACACATTTCATGGACATTTCTGCTACAAAGGAAGTTTGCCATAGATAATTCATTTGCACAGTGGTGAAAACATAAAGATTAATTTCTTGGCATACTCAGAGACTGAAAAAAGAGATTCAGGAGAAGTACTTGGGTGAAGTGAAAAAAGTAGAATAAGTGAATAAGATCCAAAGAGATGTGGGTTCAGCCAGTGAAGAATACAAGCGTAATATACCACGAGCTCCTGTGATTTAATAGAGCAATGAGGAGCAAACCACATCAGCATGTGAAGAGAAAACAGAAGTATTCCCATCACAACTGGCTGCTTTCAAAGGTGGTGCCAAAGAGGCAACGACTTCAGAGGTTCTGCCTGTGATCTGGGGAGGTTGATGCAGCACTTCCAAAACCTTGTCCAAAGAGCTGACTTGCATAATGGCAAAATATTTTCAGCAAAATAAGGTCCAGAATACTAATCCATTTGCTAACTTACAGCAAGAGGTGTCGGGAGTTTTGGTGCCTTGGGAACAGACTCATTCTTCCCTCTGGCTTTGCCAGCAGACCAGCAGGGAAGTTGTCTGCTGTGGGAACCATATCTGGGCTCTTTGTAACCCCTCACCCTGCCTGTTTGCTGCCAGCTCATTGCCCGGAGGCGGAGAAGCAGCCCTGGCTGGGTGGGTGGGTGGCTGCAGCATCCTGGTGGGCGCGAGGGTGGATGGATGTGAACACAGCCCTTGTGAAGACAGCGCATGCTTTGACATCCTCATTGATTCTTGTCCCAGGAGAATCCATACCACTTAGTCTGCTCTTTGTAACTCCGTACAAAAATCCTCATCTGATAATTTTTCATCAAGATCATATTTCTCTTAGTAGAAAATGCCTTACAGAAAGAAAACAGGCTTGGTTTAAAGCCATTGGTGTGGTGCTCTGCAGTTTGATTTCATTCTTCTAGAAAGCACCCCCATAAACACACCAGCCCAAAACCTGTAGTCCAGATGGGTAATTTCTCTAATAGCTTGTCCATGAGATTACACTCGCAGCTTCTGGAAAAAAAAAGAAACAAAACCCCCAAATGCAGTCAGTCTGTGGTGTCATTACGAGGAACAGCACTCGGATTTGTCAGGTGTCAAACTGAAACATTTAATTGTCCTTCCCTGCAGGACCAGAGTAAACTCAGGCACAACCTGAAGCCCTGGTAAGGAAATGATGTTTCAGGTATTTTATTGCAAAAAACCAGAACTAATAAATAATAGAATATTAAACCCATGAACCAGGCACTGTATTAGCAGGTTTAATAACTTCCCTGAGATATTACTTTGCTGTCATTTGTAAAATGACCATGACTCTGTCAGCAGCATGGGTAACGACTGTGTTGGTGAGATACAGCTATTGCACGTTTGCTGCTGCCGTGCACTCACAGATAATAAACATAATTACCTCCACAGTATCAGCCAGTGCTTCTCCTCGCATAAATTATTTTGTAATGGCATGACCTATCGTCATGTGCTGTGTTGTGCTGCTATTGTATGTCATGATCCTATTTCAGCTCGGTATTAGCTGCACTGTATCAAAGCCGTGGAACCATTGAACACAGCTCCTAGAAGATTTCAGCCATTTATTGAATTCCAAAGAAGGAAAAAGTCATTTCTTTCCAGAGCTTCAAGAAGGTCCTTGGGGTTTTGTCTTGGTAATGTTGTGTAATTTTTTCCCTGTACCACGCTGCATAGGCATGCTCATAGAATCTGATTTTCACTTCTAGATTTACACATATATCTGATTTACACTTCCAGCCCCTCTTCTGGGACAGTCTAGACAACTTTACAAGGTTGATAGACAGGAGAGTGTCTCAAAGGCTGCACTCTTCTGTCCAAAGCTGCTCAGATGTTTAACACCTTTTGGCAATAGCCCACAATCCGGGGGAGTAAATTCAGTTCTTTGAGATGATACGAGTCCTTGGAGAAACAGCGCTGCATCAACATTACTCAGCTGGAAGCTGAGGAGCATGGTCTTGCACACAATGCATAATATCAGCAAGCTGTTAGGTAACTGTTGGGTTAGCTGAGCTCTGGGACCACAGCTGCTGTTCAGAGCATCCTTTCTTCTCTGCTTCCTAGTGTTACTTTCCTGCTCAGACCCCTCCTCCCCTAGTACCAATGGCAGTATAGTTTTCCAGAGCTGGATGCACACATATTCCTTATTTCTGAGAAAGGGGAGGGCTGACCCTTCATATCTATGTAATATTAAATCTGTGGAGAAACTGTAGGGCTGCCTTGTTCATTCTCTGTGAGTGACCTGTTTCCTTTCAATTTCAACCATCTATTTCCTACCGGCATCACCGGGTGTGTACCAGGACTTACTTGCCAGTGGCATGAGACACGGAGGAAGCTTGTCTTCCATGTCTGGCTGTTGACTGCCTCCCAAAAAATTTCTGCAAGTCGTCTTGGTAGGGTCTGATCAGAAAGGTTTGCTTGTAATCTGTACCTGATTGGTGCCTGATTGGGCACCAACTCTGTACGGTGCATAGACTTGACTAGAGAAAACAGACATCACAGGAGCCCTTAAAGGACTTCCGAGAAGAGCCCTTTGCTTCCAACTGCCTGGTGTTCATCACAGGACACGCTCACAGTTTGTGCTTCCCTAGGGAATTAAAATCTTTGTGCTCTTATCTCTTGCAGGGTTTCATACACTTGATTTTTACTTTGAGAGATTTTTAACATCATTATTAAGAGTACAAGGCTTCTCAGCAGGCTGCAACAATGAGATCTCGGGTGCAAAGAGACCAGGCTCCTTCAGTTCAGCCCATGAAATGGCTGTCTGCATGTTCCTACGAGTGGCCTGTCTTTATTGTTTAATTTGATAAGCCAAATTCTAGTTCTTCAGAAATTATGCGGGTATGAAATTATGCATAAGCTATAGAACAAAAGAAACAAGGCAAATAAAAGTGGAGGGGGAAGAAGCAGTGGTGGAATATGCAGGGAAATAAACAGCGTTTTACATAGCTGTGAAAACTCTGAGGTATTTATTTGATTTTCCTTTGCATCAGCATGAGCAAATACACATTCTCTGACCAGCAGCATGGTGGGGTCACATCTTTTCCACGTTTCATCATTACAGGAACATTAAAAAATAAGCCTGAAGAGAACCTAGACATCAAAGCATCCTATGAGGGACTGAACACCACTGTAAAACTGAAATGTGGATTTGTGCTGGAACTGCGGTAATTTAGTAGATTGTGTCTGACAAAAGACTCAGATATTGATCTCAGTCCTTCTTTTGAAGTTCTGGTTGCCAAATATATCCACTGAGGTGAGCATTACAGGATTTAACTTAAAACTTAGAAGTCTGATAAAAGAAATGAAATTGGAGTTTGCCCTGTAGTTATAACTCTGATAGCAGGGATTTGCCTGCGTGTGCTCCCAGCGCAGTCAGTCGTTCCCTGGGGGGGGGGTGTCCAGGAACTCCCCACCCAATCTCTGCAGAGATGAGACACGGGACTGGTTTGGTTCAATGGACTGATGTGCAACAAAGTGCTCAGCTGAACTCCTGCTGGCTTCACTATGAAGCGTCTGACCCATTTTGACAGCTGGTCTCCAGGGAGTGGATTTTGAACAGCCCTGCAGATTCCCCCTGGGCAGTGGCTGCATTGTCTCAGTGTGCTGAGTAACATCCCAGGTGGCAACTCTGGCCTTCCCAGAGACTCCCTTAGGCTGTTCCCACAGCAGAATTAACCAAACTGTACGTAAATAGGACACCTGTATGGTCAGTTGTCTTGGTTAGAACAGAACTGTGGGGCCTTGTGGGTCTTCCAGAATGGTGGGTCTTCAGTACAACAGTTGTAGAGACTGAGAACATTGAACAGCTGACTATCTTGCCTGAACTTCCAGAGGAGTCTCTTGCTGTGGGGCTGTTACGGGTGGAGGGTCCGAGGTATCCACTCCTCAAATCACCGTAACGATTCCGTCTGCCTTATCAGAGGCAGAAGGGTTTTAAAAAGGGGAAGGAAGAAATTCACACCTCGGTTTGAACTCGGGAACTGAAACAAACCTTTAATAAACAATGAATTCATACATACGACTATATTCTATGAATATGTACGCATATAGTTACAACCTAAAGGAAAAAAACGGAGAAGAGAGGACTTAGATAAAGTTCTGCAGCAGGCTGTCTCGTCCAAGGTCAATCTCTGGGCAGGCAGCCAACAGTAAAGATAAGAGTGATGCTTGGCCTTAGGGCTTCGTGCAGCTGCGCTCCTGGGCGGATAAAAAAAAAGTGAAGTTCTGTCCGCGGCGAAGGAGGCAGGGAGGGGAAGGAGACCCCTGTGCGCGAGCAGCCGCTCCGCCAGAGGACTAC
>NW_010433415.1:29099-32055 GCF_000710305.1 Buceros rhinoceros silvestris | reverse complement strand
GTCAGGCCTCGGCTGGCCGGGCCCAGCAGGCCTGGAGGCGGCAGAGCAGGTCCCTGGGAGCTCCACGCTCTCCGTGAAGGCCGGAAGACCGGGAGAGAGAGCTTCCTCCCGGCTGCTGGGTTTTATAATCTTAACACGTAACACGGCACCTGACCCCCTCTTGACCAATTAAATGCGGGGTCAAAGCACTTGCAGGAAATAATTCCATTCGTCCATTTCCCAAAACAAGGAAGTTGTAACCCAAACCGGGACAAGGGCAGATGAGGGTTGAAGATGAAAAGGTGCCAACTGCTGCTAAAATGGTGCATTGACAACAATATTGTACCAAGTGGAACTCCGTGGTTCCCATCCAGAAGTTGATCTGTCAACTAGAACGCCAAAGAGTGCTTAGCACCCTTCAACAGTCCTGTGTGGCTGGTCCGAAAATCTGTTGGGAAATGGAGATGAAGAGTGGGCTGTCATGGCCTGAACGATGTTATGCTGATGATGGGTGCTGCTGTGCCACACAGATTAGAATCCCAGCACGATCTGGAATCAAAGGCAGCTACGTGGTATGCCACAACTGATGTCAGGCTTTTTTCTCTATTTCTGTAGCACAGCTTGCTTGCACTTGGAGAGGTCTCCGGTACACCTGGAGTCGACTGACGCAGGGGTGAAAACACAGCCCTACAATTTGCCATGGCTGATGGAGAAAGGTGGGGCTCCGGAACACCTGCAATGTGTTGACGGCACCACTGTATGTGGTTACACAGCAGAATAAAATAATTCAAATTCTTTTAGATGTGGTTTTGCCATAAAAAAATCAAAGTCAAGGGACCCACAAGAGACATCTGTGTTTTGGGAATTAAATGTCGAGATGGGCATCACCAGATCCCAATAGATGTGAGTAACAAAATAACAGCTGTGTCCTCACTAACTAACCTCCCCTAAGAGAACTTGAGACCATTTCTTCTCATTCTATCAGTTGTTTCTTGGGAGAGCAGACTGGCTCTCACCTACTTTCAGATAGCTCTAGAGAGTGATAAGGTCTTCCCTCAGCCTCCTCTTCTCCAGGCTAAACAACCCCAGTTCCCTCAGATGGTCCTCATAGAACTTGTGCTCTAGACCCTTCACCAGCTTCATTGCCCTTCTCTGGACACGCTCCAGCACCTCGGGGTAGTGAGGGGCTCAAAACTGGTCACAGGACTCAAGGTGTGGCCTCACCAGTGCCGAGTACAGGAGAACAATCACTGCCCTGCTCCTGCTGGCCACACCAGTGCTGATACAAGCCAGGATGCTCTTGGCCTTCTTGGCCACCCGGGCACACTGCTGGCTCGTGTTCAGCTGGCTGCCAACCAGCACCCCCAGGTCCTTTTCCTCTGGGCAGCTTTCCAGCCACTCTTCCCCAAGCCTGTAGCACTGCAGGGGGTTGTTGTGGCCCAAGTGCAAGACCTGGCACTTGGCCTTGTTGAACCTCATACAATTGGCCTCGGCCCATCAATCCAGCCTGTCCAGAGTCCTCTGTAGCGTCTCCCTACTTTCAAGCAGATTGACACTCCTGCCTAACTTATTGTCATCTGCAAACTTATTGAGGGTGCACTAGAGCTCCTTATCCAGATCATTGATAAAGATATTAAAGAGAAGAGGCCCCAAATGATGTAGAACCACAGCCCAGCTGGATATAAAAAATCCCCATGAGTACAGTTTGGTGTGTCTCACCTGACTCAGCTGAAGATGCTGCTGCAATGACCCTTGCAGACCCCTGTCACCAACCAAACAGCAGCTGATCATCCTCTATGAGAGACTCAATTTCCCTTGTGAGTACTATCCTGCGCAGAGATCTCAATACATCGGTTTATCTAACAAATGTTCTCTGTTGGTGCCTGCACCACTGTGGCAGAAGCCTTATCTTCACATGTAGAAAACTAATAAAGTCTTGATGGTGGAGCCTTAAAAATAACTGATACCTTTCACAGATGCAATAATCACCTTAAAATAATTCATTTTAAAAGCCTGAGTAAACAATAGTGGATGCTTCACTTCCTCACAGCTTGTTAAGCAATCCTGTAGAGTTTTTTTTACGATACAGACGTATTTCCCTAGTAAGTCTAACTATTAATGATGCATTCTCTGTACTTTCTTATCATCTTCGTGGGAAAACAACTAATATGGGGAGGTGAGGGAAACACTGTTCCCCAGGTCTTAGCTCATACCTTGACACGAAAAGCAGCTGTGAAGCGGCTATGAAGCAGTTTGCTGATCCCAAGAATGGAATGCGGTTACCACGGCTAAGGCTTACTGGTACGTCCGAACGAGGACAGGAGTGATGCGAAGGCAGCACGGTCTGTCCCTGTTCCTGGAGGTAACAATGGGCTGCTACGGTTTACCACAATAACGGCTATCAAGAAAGGTGGATCGCTACTGCCGTGCCAGCAAAAATGATGAAATCGTGTCCTCAAGGTGAACTTTGCTCATTATAATGTCATTATAATACGAAAACACACCTCCATCCCAAAGGCTACCCACCTCCAAGGTGCGACCACTCCCCACTGGGCATGTGCCCTATGTTTTAACACTGGTACCTTTAAATGTGAAGCGAGAGATTTTTAATCCAATCAGAATAAAATGAATTGATGACTAAAGTCTTTCAAGCTCCACCCAAAGGTATAGAAACAATATAAAAGGTGGCGAATGAAAGGGGGAATTGGGGAACAGAAGACCACCATCGAAGCTTTGGGATCGGTTGACGGGCTGAACCTATCTTCTCCCCCCACCATAGGGACGCCTATGGGGTAAGAGCTCTATATTTTCTGCACTTAAATACTAACATCAGGTTAACTATTAATAGTTATTAGTGTTTAGGTTTGTTTGTGTGTTTAGGTTTGTATGTGTGTGTTTAGTGTTTGTTTTAAATCCATTTCGCAGTCAATACCCAATCACTGGTATCATTCGAACCTGTGTTTTGTCACATATTTAT
>NW_010433415.1:22744-28868 GCF_000710305.1 Buceros rhinoceros silvestris | reverse complement strand
TCCCTGAATAGGTTTGGCTAATATCCTCCAATCTCATGGGCTACCAAGAGGGACTTTGGTTTCAGGGACGCTGCAGCGCGCCTGGCAGGCTGGCCAAGTTGTAAAGAACCCGAGGAGGTTCCCCTTCTCCCTCACAGGAGTGTGGTAGGCAAGTTCGGTGCCAGGATTTTGTCTTTCTTGGGAAGCTAGTGGGCTTGACAATTTGTAAAGGGTTTGGGAAACCCCCCTTCCAGGCCAGGAATTTCAATAATCAGCTCTACATATCTTCCTGGCCTCTTTTCGTGACAATCTTAAACTTCACAGTATCTTCCCATAGAGCTAGGGCGAAATTAATTTGTGCCGCTCGTTCAGCTCTCAGGAAACTGCTACTACTTGAAAGTTTATCACCCCTCAGCTGAAGAAAGAGTGATGAATACAATGGGTTTGTCTGAAAGCAGTGCAGTAGGTCTTGGCAGTTGTGCCACAGACATCCTGGTCTGGATTATTTCATACACCACCACACTGCTCTAAGGTCTTCAGTCAGTTCTCAGTCCACCTCACTGTCTGCTGACCCAGCTCATCAGCTCCTTCACCGCGAGGGTCTTAGGGGGGACAGCGTCAAAGGCTTGCTGAAGTCCGGGTTTTGTGTTTGGTGGGGTTTCGGCAGTGGAGAATGAAGCTGAGAAGCTTCGCAAAAGCTCCCCTGGCTCCTGTTTGGCCCCATCTCTGGCCAAGGCCGAGCCAATCGGCTCCTCTGCAATAAACGTGTTTAGGAGGTTTGTCACAGGCTTTTTTTTGGGGGGAGCTCTTTTTTGGTTTGGAGGGGGTAGGGCAAAGAGAGAGAAAGAGACAACCAAGCGGTCACCCAGGTTGGTGAGGAAGGGGTCAGAGAGACACTCCAGAGCAGCCATTTCCCTTCGCCCGTGGCGAGGTGGTGGGCTGAGCCCCTGCAGCCCTCGGAGATGACCAGTGGAGAGGTCTGTTTGCAGCCTGCGTGCCAGCTGGGTGTAAACCACAACTCAGATAGACATTAACCACTGCTCTTCATTCGTCTACCAAACCAGCCATTTCATCGTAAAAGTCTATCAAGTTGGTCAAGCATGAGTTCCCCTTGGTGAAGCGATGCCGAGTCCTGGCAGCATGATGGCTCATGGCAGCCTGGGCTGTGTGAACAGGGACAAACCCAGAGATTGAGGGGAGTGGTTAACTCCCTCCACTCCGTACTGGTTTGATGACATCTGGATTACTTAATTCAGTGTTGGGTTCCCCAATAGAAGACAGCCTGAAAAAATGGAGGGAGTTCACAGGAGGCCACTGAGATGGTGGGGCTGGAGCTCCTGCCCTGTAAGAAAAGTCCAGGGGAGCTGGGTTTGTTCAGTCTGCAGCAGAGATGGCTTTGGGGGGACTTAACAGCAGCCCCCCCCGTGTCTGTGAGGAAGTCATTGAGGAGTTGGAGACAGGTTCTTAACAGTGGTGATAGATGGGCGACTGACAGACAGTGGGCATAAAGGGAAACAAGAGAGGGTCAGACTGGATCTAAGGAGATGTTTCTTCCCTGTGAGGACAGTCAGGCAGTGGCGTGGGCTGCCCACAGAGAACGTTCAGTCTCCATCCTCAGAGGTTTTTAAGCCCCTGTTGGATGAAGTCCTAAGCAGCCTCATCTGACCTCAGAGCTGATCCTGCTATGAGCAGAAGACTGGACCACAGACCCCTGAAGGTCCTCCCAGCCTGGGTCATCTTGTGATCCTGCGGTCCTTTAAGAACTGTGGTTAACCTCGTCATGACTGCTGTCTCCAAGGAACCCTTTTCTCATCTCTTCACTTCCTAAACTGTTCTTATATCTGATTTACCACAATCCAGTGTGGCACTGTCGTACCCATGTGGGTGCTCTGAGTTACATCTGCTTGACGGAGCACTTGCTAAATTGGAGTGTGGTTAAGGGTGGGCTGAAACCTGAGTTTTGTCAATACAGATAAGGACTCTGCTGTATTTTTCTTTATTTTCACTGTGAGGATATACATAGAAGATTGTAGAGCTTGATGCTCGTACAAATACATTTACCTGTGGGAGGGGAATGACTCATCTCTGGATTTTGAAAATGGAAGTGATGACTGGATTGTTTTTTGGAGACAGGCTTTTACACCATCTGCAATGCTGTCATGGTACTGTGAACAGACCCAAAACGCAGTTGGAACAACACTGTAAAACACACTTACATGAGAACTTCCATTGGCAATGCTGTGGGAATCTTACTAATAGCACCGAGAAATGCAGCCTGTATGAAAAATAAAGGTACTGAGACTCTTCTACCTGCTCCTAGAAGTTAGAGAGTGGGTTTAGCCATGAAAACTGATGCTTTATCTTCTTTCTGACATTCTTGCTGAAATTAATTCATGTAACAGTACAAATTTCATTCAACCTTGCAGAATCCTTGACCTCAGTTGCACCTCTATCAGTGTCTTTGCGCCACAGTCTAATTATCTGCTGTAGGGAATAGATTTTATCGGTTTTCATTCTGCCAGCTTTTGGGTTTGTTAGCGTATTTCCTTGTTCTTGCATTACAAGAGAGAGGAAACAGTAGTTCCCCATCTACCTTTCCCATCACTTTCTGCCATTTAGTATAATTATTTCTCATTTCCTCTCATTAATCTCCTTTCTAAAAGAAACAATTCCACTCTTTTCAATTTCCCTTTAAATGGTTTTCTTTGTTCTTCATAATGATGCCCTTCTCTCTAGCCCTCTATAATTCTGTGCAATTTTTCTCAAAAAAAAAAAAAAATAAAAAAGGTGACTGGTATTGTAGAACTAGCAACATAATTGCATTACTTCTGCAGGATTCTTCCCTGGCCCATTTTTTTTTATTCAGTCTGACATCTCATTTGCTGTTTTTCCATCACTGTGATCCATTAAGTAGAGGTTCCAGAGATCTATCTGCAATGATATGCAGTTTCTTCTCCTCTAGGTGATAAAGCCAACAGATTTCTAATTCAACTGTTGAAAGAAAAGTAGTTTGGGGGATGTTTTTGTACTTAGCATCTTTACATTTTCACTTGTCCTTATATTGTCTGTTCTGCATTCTAAAGTTCTTTCTCTTATTTTCATGCTCTGAGTAGCCTGAATAACTTCAGCTCTCAGATTCTGTGGACAGATTCTGTAGGTAGAATCCTGCCAGTTCTTTTGTATCGTTCCTGTCCATGACAGCGCTTTTTTCTTATGCATAGCAAGACTTCTTGTTTGGTTTTCTTGTGCTGGGAATGTTATATTCCTCCTAAAGCAAGCAGACCTACCAACTTCCTCTGGTTCCTATTTTCCACAGATTCACCTACAAATAATACAACTCATAGATGGAGAAAGGAACAAAGGAAAGAAGCTAAAGGGATTTCCAGCCCAGATTCCCTCATTTTCAAATTACCCCGTGGAAGACATTAATTCAAGAGTTTTCTTTAAAAGCATCTCCATTCCTTCTCCTATCCCACTACACAAAAAAATCACCGAAGTTTGTAAGTCTCTTTAAAGTTTGGAATTTTACCTCCAGTGTAAAAAAAAATTCCGAAAACAATCAGATACTAGGAGCCCTGTTCAAAGGCGTTGTTAGCACACCAGTACATTAATCATCTCCAAGTACAACTTACAAAGTGAATAATTTTTTTTTTGTTTTAAATTGATGGCTGTAGTTCACTAGAAAAAGAAATAAAAACCCACCTGCTAGTTGCCTAATAATGCCTAATAATGTGAGGGAAAATTGACTGAGAAACTTCATTTTCTTCCTTCTGCAGCGCTCATAGATCAAAATACCCATGGGAGCGGAAGTGTATGGCCATGTGTCAGTGTATTGTTTTGATAACGGAACAAGCTCGTTGCTGGAAGCAGGGCAATGGTATTAATGCAGCCTTCCTCTCAGACTGGGGAGTAAGACCCAATAACAAAACATCGTGCTGCCACGGCTCTAACTGTGCATGTATACGGATAAATCTTAAAAGGTACTGTGTGGCACCATGCAGACATCACTGCGCCACAAAACTCAAGTCCAGAAACTACAGCCTTTTTCTAGTAGTCGGTATTCAATCTGTGAAGAGTGAATCACATTTTTTAAAAAAAAACCCAAACCCCTAATATGGTCCATTCTTGAAAGAAGTCAGAGGTCTTCAGTGTGTTTGTCTTGCATTGTTGTGGGATTGGGCTTATTTAATTTACCAAACACTCAGATTTTAAGTATTCTGGGCAACTAAACTCATAATTTTTCTTCCTTTCTGCCCCTTGCTTCTTGCAGCGCCTTCCTGAAGTGTGTGTAACAGTGTGTACGGTGCCAGTTATGCTGGTATTGATTTTTCTGATTCTGCAACCAAAGGAGACCCTGCCAGTATGAAGCCGCCCTATCACTGTTCCACTCAGATCCTCAACCCACTGATTGAACAGTGGAAAGCAAGCCCGAGCTGTAACTCAGATGAAGAGGGTGCACAGAGCCCCTTCGAGGACTGTGATGCTGTTTTGGTTTCACACTGGCTGCCTGAATGAGGACTGCTGGAAAATTGTATGGATGACGCTTACCAGGAAAGTGGTAGGAAAACTTACACAAGTGCCTTGGCCTTCATTGTCCTCCCACACCTGTAGTTGTGTTTTACCAGGATTTATTAGGCAGTAATGTCTACAGTGCTTGAGCACACTGTTCCTCCAAGAAGCAGAGGATTGCCATGAAATCTCAGCGTGGCTCTTGGGCAAGGACTACTGTGGGAGTGTACTAATTCAAAAGAATTAATTCAAATACAGATCATAAATTCATTCTAGGGTAAAGATACAGTGTAAAACAGCCGAAAGTCACAACTCTAACAAGCCACCAACATTTCTAGGTGCTCACCAAACCTGTCTGGAATTTCCTGGAATCAGGTTGTGTGTTTTTCCAACCCCACACACCTTTATATTACTTCTTTAACAACATGTATTTGGTTTCTATGGCAAGGTTTTGTTTGGGAAGGGTGGGGGGTGGTGAGGGTGCTGCAGGGGTGGCCTCTGGGAGAAGACACCAAGAGCTGCCCCTGCGGTGGACAAAGCCAGTTCCAGAAGGCTCTAAGACAGACTCACCACTGGCGAAAGATGGGCCCATCAGCAACACTGGTGGCACCTCTGTGGCAGTATATTTAAGGAAGAGTAAAAACAGCTCAGGAGCTGTGAGAGGGACAAGTGAGAAAAAATGTGAGAGAAACAACTAAGCAGATACCAAGGTTGTGAAGAAGGAGGGGGAAGAGGTACTGCAAGAAATGGAGCAGAGATACTGCTGCAGCCTGCGGAGGACCCCCACTGGGTCAGGTGGATGTGCTCTGAAGGAAGATGCAGCCCGTGAAGAGCCCACACTGGAGTAGGCTCCGGGCAGGAACCGTGGCCCACGGAGATCCCATGCTGGAGAAATCTGCTCCTGAAAGGTGGTACCGTATGGAGAAGACCCACGATGGAGGAGTTCTTGAAGAACTGTAGCCTGTGGGAAGGACTCACACTGGAGATGTTCATGAATGACTGTACCCCATGAGAGGGACCACACACTGGAGCAGGGGAACAGCATGAGAATGAAGGGGTGGCAGAGGTGTGTTGTAAACTGACCTTGACCATTGCTCCCCATTCCACTGGGCCACTCAGAGGGAGGAGGTAGAAGAGTCAGGAGTGAAGCTGAGCCTTGGAAGAAGGCAGGGCTGGAGGGAAGGCTGTTTTATGTGTTTTCATTCCTCAGTATCCTACTCAGTTATTAATTGACAATAAATTAAATTATTTTCCCCAAGTTGAGTCTCTTTTGCTTATGATAGCTAGTGATGTCCCTGTCTTATTCTTGACCCATAGGCTTTTTTCATCTATTTTCTCCTCCTGAACGGTTGAGGAGGGGGAGTGATAGAGCAGCTGGATGGGGATCTGGCAGGCAGCCAAAGTCAAACCCACCACAGAGCCCCTCTCTGTGACCTCAGCATACTTGACATGTACCAAACACATGCTTGCCCATAAGAAGCAATTTTTCACAATAAAGACAGTCTTCAGTTCACTCAGTGATGATATTCAAATGGCAGAAGCAGAGGGACTGGATGACTGGGCCCGTCAGCCTGAAAGAAAAAACTTTCAAGGCTTCTGGATATGATCTTACTGCAAAAATGATAGAAAAACTTCT
>NW_010433415.1:21139-22584 GCF_000710305.1 Buceros rhinoceros silvestris | reverse complement strand
TGCTGAAACTGGCTGCAGCTAGACTCACCTGATGACACCCAGCTGAGGATTTTTAAGACCTTCTAGACGGACCTTTAAAAAACTTTTTTTTTTTTTCTTTCCCCATGAGCAGGCTATTGAAAATCTCTAGACGCTGAAGAGGTCGGTTTGCTGGGAATGCTGGCTGAGGAAGATATATGGAAGTGTCTTTGCTTTGCCCTCATCTATGTAGACAAGCTGACAGAGCTGAAAGCATTCTTCCAATAACAAACACTAAAACCTGAGCGCGGAGACTTGACCTTCCTATAAGGAGCAGAGGCTCTATTTCTTTTGCCTTAAAATGGTATGACCCAGAAATTTGGGATCCAAGTGCTTGGAAGTCCTGACTTCCTCTATTGCCCTTTTAGCTCATACTTGTTTCTTCAAAGCTCTTTGAAAGCCTCAGAGCAGCCTGGCAGAATCAAATTTTCACCAAGAGAACCTGACATTAGATTAGACCAGCCTCAAAGAAGAGTGGTAAAGCAGAAGAAATCAAATCAGAGAGATCCGTCTGAGAAAGATGCAATTTGTGAAGTGCAGACAGCTAGCAGAACAAAAAGGACATCCCAACAGCAAACAAAACCTGTAAGGCATGTAGAACCTGTGATTGTCGCTGAAGCAGCCATGTTATACTGGTACTGAAATAAGGAGGTGAAAAACAAAGCAATAAAACAGCCAAGGCTGATGGCAGTAAGCAGTGAACAGGAAAATCACTTTCCATGCTATAAGCTGCTGAGGAAAAACTGAAAACAAGGCCAGGGGAGGAAAGGGTAGTATCCTAGAAAATATTTCTTCCTCTGTGGAGAAGACACGCCCACTGCCCTGCAATGTCTGTCTGAGTTGAAACAAACTGGTTTGTAGATTTTACTGGGTTGTCACTGGAAAATAACTCCCCCCCCCACTCCCCCAACTTTTGCATGCATTGCCTAAGTTAGATTCCAGCTTCTGAGCCACGAAAAGCAAAATCCTGCTTAATACCTGACTTCCTCTGAGAGGAACAAGCTTCTTGACATATTGTATAGCAAGAGGGAGACTAGTAGAACATATAATTACAACAGGGATGAAATCTCAACATAACGGAGTTTCCCACATGTGATTGAATTTGCCTCTTCATCCACTCTACATATACTTATTCTCTGGAGGAACTTTAAAACCACAGAAATGTTCATTTTCCACTTAACGTCACACGTTTTGTAGAGATTGATTTTGTTGCATAGAGACATCCCTCATAATCTCTTTTCTCACCCTCAGGAATAACGTATTTTTCTATACTAGAGCCCAAAAGTAACTCTGACTGTGCTGGAAAGTACTTGGGGATATTTAAAGCAGAGATGACTTTAGATAAAGAAGAATGTAGAAGCTCTACACTATTTTCCTATCTGGAGGAGAAATCTGGCTGTAGATCTGTACAAACTAGGTTTCCAGCA
>NW_010433415.1:20693-21009 GCF_000710305.1 Buceros rhinoceros silvestris | reverse complement strand
ATTCCTGCACTTATGACCATCTGTTGGGTGGCACTGTGCCCATTCTGAGACACATAATACAAGTTTAAGGAGGAACAGGCACAGCCAAAGCGGAGCTGGCGAGGGCAGACTTCACATCAGAAGACAGCCCTTACAGCAGGCTGTGTTGATTAGCACCATACACCTCTGCGAGGCGGTACCCCTGCGATCAATAGAGACTCTTTTCCATGGGTCAGACACAGAGGCTGGCAGAACTTACTGGAGGCACTAGCAGACATCTCCATCCAATGCCTTCTGATGACACCTGCTGAAAGAGTTTATTTTTGGTGCCCCACTA
>NW_010433415.1:18049-20623 GCF_000710305.1 Buceros rhinoceros silvestris | reverse complement strand
CGAGTTTCTCTTTGGTGCCCCACTATGCCCTTTTTTCTCTTGGGCATCTTGCAAACAGCAGGGAAACCAGTGAAAGCCTCTTTGGCTGTAAATAAGAAGGTTGCAGCCCAATTAGTGGCAAGTCTCTGCTCTTGAGCTACTTCTGAGTTCCTCCTAAGACTCCCTACCAAATAAGCAACCTATGGAAGTGCTTGCAGCACGGATAAGAAGGTGCTGATTTGTATTATGTGGAAAGGCAACCTGATTCCCTAAAGCTTGGAAAGAAGAACTATTGAGTCATGCTTTAGGAATCTTTGGAGCTGGCCACCAGCCACAGAGCTGCCTCCTACGTACCTCACCCGCAGGAGACATGAGCTGCACACTCGGGAGGCTGCCTGGCTGAGGGTTCTCTGGGCAGGAAACGCCAGCTGACTAGACCCCAAGGTTACTCCAGAATAACGTATGTGGATTGTTTTGAAAATGGCAAACTCCATGTTGAGGAAAGGACGCTGGAAGACAGAGGACCTGCTACATTAGCTGAGAAATCAGCTTTTCTTTAATAATTAAGACTTATTAATTTATTTACTTAATTTTTGCTCTGAAGGGGTTACTTTACCTTAAGTTGGGTGATGACATTGATCTTACATAGACCGGAAAAGCTGTGGGGAAGTAAACATTGAAGTGTATATGGTAACAAGAGTACACTTTTTTTATGGCTGCATGTTTTTTTTTTTTTTTACTACAAGGAGGCTATGGACTCAGTAAAAAAATTGGAAATCCCAACACTAAAAGGTCTATCATCCTTACGAGAAAATTAAGAAAGTGTGCCAATAGCTCAGTCACCTGAAGTTCAGGCACCTTATGCATTTGGGTTTGGCTGTTGATGATTCTGGGTTCTTATCCTGCGGATTTGGATCTGCTGAGCTGAGAGGACATTTTTCCTAGGATTTTCTGGTTCTGTCTTGTTTGAAAATTGTGTGAACAGGTTTTCCTGAATTATGTGGGTTCTTCCATTATTGGGAGGAACACAGAAGACAGACATATTAATTAAGAGTCAGTAAAATACCCTTTGAATTGAGTTTTCATTATAACATTTATATTTTCGATGTAGTTGTGCTTGATGGGGATTTTTTCCAAAATATTTCCTCTCAATTTCAGCATAGGATTTCTGAATCTCTATATCCAGAAGTATCAGTCAGGAGATCTAAATATTTCTGTGATTTTTTAATTTTTTGATTGAGCCATAGGCTCCAATAGGCTGACAATTGCTGAGCAGAGGGACTTCTGCCATCATGCTGACTTTCAAACCTTTGGTGTGCAAGCTCTACCTTGACTTCACTGTCTTCTTATTTAAATGAAAAACCCTAAAAAGAAATCATCTACTGCTTAACTCCGGAGTTTTTGCAAGGTGAGTTTAAAAAGCTTATTCAAAGTGTGGGGTTTTGGTTGGTTTTTGTTTTGTTTTGTTTTGTTTCGTTTTGGTTTGGTTTGGTTTGGTTTGGTTTGGTTTGGTTTTTACTGTCAATGAAATTTTGTTTCCCAGATGAGTGGCTGCTTCTTCTGCTTACCTACCTGCTTACCTACCTTGCTCTCCACTATCTCAGAAAATGCTATAAATAGTCTTCTGAAACTTCTTCAGGTATCTCTTTGAAGAAGAAAGAAAACAGTGTTCTGGGTAGAGAAAACAACTTGACAAAATTCAGCTTGACATACCATGAGCTTGATATACCATGAGGTCCTTTCCCACCAATAACAATTCCTCTTTTCACATGCAGTTTGACATGACTTCAGTTGTCACAGGTGTGATGTACCATGTTCGCTACCATGTGGTGTCTCATCGTCTGATTTTATTCATACCTGGCTAGCTCTCTCTCACTAGCAAAAGCCTGGCGATCAGAATTATCTTCTGATGAAGATGAGCCAGACTCACATAGCACTCAGCTTGTGATGCACCAGAGAAAAGACACACTTAGGGCCTGGTCACAAGTACTTAGAGCCTGCAACACTCACATGTTCTACTTTTTGACAAATTAGTATTCTCGATTGCTCGCACCTCATTAACATGCAGTGCCTACTGGAGCACTAACCCTTTTAGGTAAAAATAAAATCATGACCTGCCAGAACTAACAATGCACTTATGAATTTATAATTGAAATGATGAAAGGCATCAAAAAAGAATTTTCGATTATTTACTAATTGTTTCAGCTAGAAAGATAATTACGAAAAAAAAAAGGTTGCTTTCAAGCAGAGAGTACTTTTAAAAAGTTTTCCAGCTGACTTGGAGTAACTTGAAAGAAATTCACAGCAGTCTTTGCATTAAAATTAAGGAAGGAGGCACCCTACAGCATGACAAAGATGGACCGTTCCGAATTGGTTTAGCAGCTTTTCTGAAGTGGTTCTCAGCCGGCCTGGCATTGTGTGTGGTTTTTTGTCTGGTTAACATGTGCGCTTTGGCTGAGCTCGCATCAAACTATGCTGTCAGTCAAACCTGTGGCTAATCTGCAGAATTATGCCAGTTACTAGCATCCTGTGGTATTGACAGCTTCATATCAGGTTCTGGCTAGGAAACACACATAAAAATAGATGAAACTGGAG
>NW_010433415.1:16977-17956 GCF_000710305.1 Buceros rhinoceros silvestris | reverse complement strand
AAAAGTGGAAAATTAAAAAAAAAAAACAGACAACACAAAAATTTAAATCCATGTGGAAGGTGGATTCTGCCATACTAAGTCTGATAATAGCTTTGGATCTAGAAAGGTCTTTCTTTTTCACAGTTCATTTTCCCTTTCTTCTTTTTCTTTCGCCAGAAGCCCTCACTGTTAGTCATGATCATAATGAATTAGACAAATGGTTTTTTACCTAATTTTGAAATTATTAAATAATTTTTTTTTTTTTAAATGAAGAATTGAGCAATGTTCTCATTCACTTCTGGGTTTAAAGAGTATGATTCAGGTAAATGTTCAGACATCTACAGGCACATGACACAATGCCAGTCCAGCTGGGGGCTGTTTGAAAACCCATTAAAGCAACTTGGAATATTCTAGTTCTGCCACTTAGATGTCTGTTGTCTTTCTAATTATAATTTTTTTTTTTTTAAATGAAGAATTGAGCAATGTTCTCATTCACTTCTGGGTTTAAAGAGTATGATTCAGGTAAATGTTCAGACATCTACAGGCACATGACACAATGCCAGTCCAGCTGGGGGCTGTTTGAAAACCCATTAAAGCAACTTGGAATATTCTAGTTCTGCCACTTAGATGTCTGTTGTCTTTCTAATTATAATGCAAAGACTGTTATTATCACCTTTAACCTCCGAGCCTGACATCTAAGCTCTGATTATAATCAAGGAGATTTAATCAAGACAGCCAACAGAGTGAGGAGAGCTATTTACCTGTCCAAATGTAGGTGCCTGTGTTTAGAGGAGACAAATAGCTCTCCAGAGCCCCTCTCTGTACCGGCCAGATCTCATTGGCCACCATCAAAGGTTCAGTTTCTGGCTCATGCAGATGCCTCTGTTTAGGTGCCTAAATCTTCAGATAAACTGTCTGAATTTGGTAACCTGCAATGTGTGTGACATTTATTTATGCAGTAGATGTGCTGACATAAAACATTCTAAAAATCACTTTTCCC
>NW_010433415.1:0-16884 GCF_000710305.1 Buceros rhinoceros silvestris | reverse complement strand
TCCCTACAGCATACACCATTTCTTCTGAGCATAAGAAAAGGAGGTTTTTGGAACCATCGGAGAGTGCCAGGCAGAGAATGGAAGCTGTTGTGCTCAGAAATGTCTCCAGACATGGCGGAAGAGCCCCAGATTCAAATGGCTATCACCTACCTAAATCAGTGCTCCAAGTAGATCCATACGTCTGCAAAACCGGAGAGTCAACGAAAAAAGGAGGTGGGAAATCTTCAATGTTTCCTTCATATTTGCAAAATTTTATTGATTCTTTGTACTTGTATTTATCTGAACATCCTGGTGTCATGTGACTTTTTCAAGGTGGCAAGATGTATGTTTGTGGAAATGTCCTGCTTTGTCTGTGTTCTTCCCCCAGAGCTCTTATTCCCCAGGTTAATAAATTATCTCCTTACTTGCCCAGTTCTTATTTTCATCTTTTCTGCCTTCCAACTGTAGAACTTTCATTCACTTCTTTTTCTGTTTTCCTTTTTTAACCCGATTCTTACTGGTGTGTTTCTCGGTCTCTTTTTTCCCCATGTACCCACAGGCTCACTTTTCTTTTTCCAAAAGCAGAAGTGTATCAGTTTGAATGTGAACAGCTATTTCCTAAGGGTGAACTTCGCCTTAAAGATATAACTCCCCCCTCAGATCTGTGATGCACCTACACGATTTTTTTTTCAGAAAACCAGAAATATCCACTGTGTTTTGAAAAACAATGACTGCACTATCTGCAGAAAAGACATAATTTTTTTTCTAGGCTCTCACCTTGTATTCTCAACTCCTTATTGGAGCAGTTCTTTTCTATTGGGTTGCAGTGTAATTGTTCCTCACTGGTACAGTGAAATGTGAAAGTATAATCATCCTGCTGATTTTACCTGTTTGTTAAACAATAATGTGAATATTGGTAATATGTTGCAGTTAAGGACACTTAAACACGTGACAACAAAAAGTAAAAGAGCAAGTGCAACCTTGTAAAACTGAAGCAGTCTGTAATGGATATTATTGCTCAAATGCCAGAAAAAGCACATTCTATTACACATCTGCTGAAATAACATCGTCAAATATGCTATTGGACTTACACTGAAACATTTTCCTAGGTATTACGTGAGTACACGATCAGATTTATGTGTTTGTTTTCCAAAGAGCTCAGTAAACCTGATCAGTCAGGACTGGATTGCTAAGTCCCTAGGAAATTATGACTCCCTGAATCCAGCTTTTCACACAGCGTCAGGTAGCTACTGGAAAGAATGGCTGCAGCCCTGTGTCTTCCTGTCGAAGGAGAAATAGAGGTCTAGCTCCTCTTTAGCCAGTTTGCACGCAATGACTCCAAGGGGAAAGAAAGCTGTAGATCCAAGTAAAACAAACATTTGAAACGAAAAGAAACAAAGAGGGAGGCATAGGTCAGGTAGCAAAACTGTCTAATTTATCAAACATCATAAATGCACAGAATGCTTTTCTGAAAGCAGAGACACACTCTCTGTTTGAAAGGGAAAATCTGTTTTTCTGAACCTTTGTTCGTACAATCAATCTCCTCCATTTGAGTATTCCCGCTGGAATGAGTGCAGCTGTTATCAGTAGTGACTGGAGCTGGTGGATTTGACAGCTGCAAGCAGAGGCTGGCAGTCAGGAGAGAGTGGAAATTCTATTGTGTTCTTAGTCTGGCAGTGGTCTTCAGAGTGTGATGAACTTAGTATTTACACACACACACGAGACAAGTTTTGTGCCTCATGATGTCCTTATGGCCAAGGATGTTATTGCAGGCTTAGCTAATGCATCCTTAGCAGACATAGCCTTGTTTACCTTGGTGAATGGTTCAACTTTAACTCAGCTATGTTCTTTCTCAAGAAATATCTCACATCCAGCCTTTCCTGATTATGTCACAATCATCTTTTCCAGAAAATGATAGGAAAATTGGTAGCCCTTTTCATAGGGAAATAAGACAAATGACCAATAGACCACATTTTATAAAATGTCTTTAGAAGCTTTTGTTAGCTGAACTATTTGCAAGTCTGGAGGGCACTTGTCTACTTGTTCTAACTGTAGGAGGCTGAAGGGAGCTTGTTTCTTTCTGCAAGTTGTTAACTGTGAGTTAATATTTTAAGATGCCAAGCTAGAGGGAGGCCATATAGTTCCTTGAACAAGGTAGTGTGATATCAACTGAGATAACAGTAAGAACTTAATATAAAGAGGCTGCCAGTTCTGATTCCTCCAAAGCAACTGAAAGTAACACCCCAACCTCACCCTTTACTCCTTTTTTTTAATTTAAATATGCACAATTTAAATACGTGCACATCAGTCATACTGTAAGATAGAGGTTGCTCTTCTGTACCACTTTTCCTTCCCTCACCCGTCCACCTAGTAGCTGTGCCCGACTCTGTGACAGAAAACAAATCTGAATTTTAGCTGAAATCACACATTTACGCTATAGTTACTTCCCATGCATTAGCACTAGAAAAATGGACGTGGACTGGGACAGATGATGCACCAGCTTATGAATGAGGTTTAGAGGGCAGAGTAAAATGCGAGATGGTGTGGTAGAAATCCACTGCAGACTGTCTAACAAGGAGAAGTAGATGAGTCCTCATATTTGCAGGGCCTGGTCCTCATGGGGGACTTTGAACAGCCTGTTATCTGCTGGAGGGAGATCACAGGGCACACGCAATCTAGGAAGTGGCTGGACAGCACCGATGACGACTTCCTGACACAGGTGGTCGAGGAGCCAACGAGAGGAGACGGGCCTCCTGCTTACAAACAAGGCAGGAATGGTCAGGACTGTGAATGTCACAGGCAGCCTTGGCTGCAGTGACGTGACTGGTGGCATTGAGGATTCTGAGAGGAAGAAACAAAGCAATTCTCAGGACCATAACCCTGGACTTCAGGAGACCAGACCTTGGCCTGATTGGGGATCTGTTTGGAAGAATCCCATGGGACATGAGCCTGGAGAGGAGACAGTCTCAATCAGCTTGCTAGTTTTCGAAGATCGTTTTCTCCAGTCTCCAGTTTGCTCCATCCCGATGTGTACAAAGTGAAGCAAAGGCAGCAGCGGGTCTGCATGCACAAACAGGGATCTCTTGACTAAACCCAAACACAAAAAAAGAAAGCATATGGTGTGTGGAAGCAAGAAGAGGTGACCCAGAAGGGATATAGAGACACTGTTCAGGAGGACACAGACAAGGTTAGGAAAGCCCAAGCCCTCCTGGAGTTGAAGCTGTAAGGGGCATGAAGGTCAACAAGAAAAGTTTCTACAAGTACCTCAGGAGCAAAAGGAAAATGAGGAAAAATTTGAAGCTGCTGCTGAATGGGGCAGAAGGCCTGATGCTAAAGGGCGTGGAAAATGCCAAGGCACTCAATGCCTTGTTTGCTTTGGTCTTTACTGGTAAGGTTTGCCTTCAGGAAACCCAGACCTCTGAAACCAGTGGAGGAGTCTGAAGCAAGAGATAAGGTTGGAGAACATTTAAACAAACCTGGACATACACAAGTCCCTGAGAGCTGGTAGGATTAGCACTCCTTTCGCTTATCTTTGAAACTTATCACCGTTATGGTGATCAGGGGAGGTTTTGGGGGATGGGCAGAAAGAAAACACCACTCCTACCCTCAAGAAAGGCAAGGAGGAGAATCCAGGGAACTACAGACATCTTCATCTCAATCCTGGAATAATCCTGAAAACCATTTCCAAGTATATGAAAGGCAGGAAGATGATTTGGAGTAGTCAGCTTGGAGATACAGAAGAAATTGGCCTTAGCAACACAATCACTTCCTACAGTGAAATAACTACCTTGTGGACGAGGGGAAAGCAGCAGATGTTGTTTGTCTTGACACTAGAAGGGCTTTTGTCTGTTTCCTGTAACATCCTCACTGACCAACTGATTCTGTGATATGTCATCATCATCATCGTTATAATCACAGCTTGGCTTTGCAGACGAACTGAACATTAGTCCATTTAGTGAATGGAGTTTGGTTTATGTGCTTCTCACTGGATGTGTTTGCACTTAATGGTTCTAGGCTAGAAAAAGATATAATGCTTTTGTCTCTTGTCTGGTGAAAATCAAAAACATTACACCAGGGTTCCTTGTGTCAGCACCTGCAAATTAACTTGAGAAAGGATTCGGATCCCAAATCAGATGCTTTCCTTGCATTAAATTTGCAGATGTGAGCATCTGGAGTAGTCTGAACTTGCCAGCTCTTCTGAAAACTGGTTCATTTGAGAAAATTATTAGCTACAGATTCCAGAGCCTAAATGTAGGCATCCATCTTTTTAAAGACTTGGCCATGGATTAGGCTTCTACTTATGTTTAATTCTCATTTCTCTCTCATAGTATTTTAAGGCATATGGCTGCAGTTATTCTGCATCTTACTAAATGTGTCATCCAAGCAACTCTGACACCTAAAATGTTAATCAGATGGTAGTCTTCTATGTGACAACTAGGAATATGACATTGTGAAGCTCCTGGTTTCTTCGATGCTGCTAAGTATATATACAAAGTATTGTGATTTGCCTCAACCATGCATTGCGTCAGAAAATATACACAGATGGGTCACCTTGTGATAACTAGGAATAAAATAGAAAATGGGGGAGTTATTCTACTTTTGTAGAACTATAACTGAGAGTAAAATTGACTATTAGAGCATTTGCTGTAATGCTGAAGCCTGGCCAATGGCATTGCAGTTCCTAACTGTGTGAGGTACTGCGTGAATCAATTCGTGGGGATACTGCAAATCACTTCTCATCGATTACATCTTATACCCATCTCACCTGCTCCCTCTGCAGTATCCCAAGATCCTCTGCTTTCCCTGCGCTCTCATGACACCATCTGGTTCACCACATGCCCAATCTCTCTCTTGCTCCCCTTACCCCCACATTCCCTTACTTCTGTGTTCCATGTCTGTTGTCTTTTTCAGGGCAAGAGACAATCATGTCCTGTAGCTAGGCTGGAATCACCGTTGTGCTGACTGGCCATCTGGTCCTCGTGGCGGGTTGGTCGGTTGTCTATTACTTCTCAAAATGGATAAACACTGATCTCCTTTCTCTCATTATCAAGCATCTGTTGCTCATCACAAATCCTGCTGGAGCAAGGTTCTCATGTGATACCTCTCCCAGTTGAACTCTAGTTGAAATTAGTCAACAGGTTTGGAGGTTACAGGTAGAGTGGGTTACAATATTATATTCCCATAGCACAAAGGATTCCATAAATTGGTTTGCATGCATAGAGAGGTTAAGCAAAACATAGCAAAGCAAAGAAAAATGCAGTGGAATAGCTGCACATTTTGAATCCTAGCTACTGGAAATAATTCTTTTCAACCCAGAGGGTTGCTCTCACTTCTCCAGTCAAAGGCTTGGAAGCAGAAACAGAACTTCTCATCTGCTCATCCTCTTCCTCCTCATATAAATAAGCATACCAAACCATCTAAAACCAGATAAATTGCTTATCTATGTTTTCCATTCTCTGTTTAATCCTGTGGTTGAGATGTATATATACACTAAGCACTTTCAAGATCCATTCCTTCAGGGATACAGACAGAATGGGGTAACAATTTTTTTTCATAAGGAGATTGGATTGACTTGCATGTAACGTAGCTTGAAGCCTTTCTCTGACTCTCAAATGAGAGAACTGAATTAAGCCTCTGATCTTTGCTCATCACATTAAGTCCATGGGTTCATCAAAACTGGACGGATTAATTTGTCCTTAATTCAATTTTATTTCCCCCCCCCTAGATCTTTCAACAAGATCCATTACTCCATTTTCATTTTAATGTTATTTCTAGTGGGTCTTAATATGAAAGAAATTCTTCTGAATTTGGAATCTCTGCAGAAAAATTCTTTCCCAGTTTAACTCTTTCATTGGTAATGGATTCATTTGGTCCCACTTCAGAAACTCTCCCGTTACTCAGGTATTCAATTTATATCTACACATATGTATAACTAAAATGCCATGAAAAAAACCACCAAACAATTAGATCAATGGGAAAAAAAAACCAAAGAATTATCAGCTGAAGTAGAGAACAGTGCAATTATCTGAAATGTCAAAGGAATAAAAGCTCAGAGACCCACCATGAACCCACACCATGACTGTCTCATCTGTAGCCCTGTAGCCTAGTAATACAATACGTCGTTACTGGCAACAGGCCACAGGGTTTGTACTGAGTTGCCAAGATTTTATCTGAACATTTTTTGACCTGCCTAGAGCTTTGTTTTCATTTAATCACAAAAGTAATCTTCCTAGTAATTAACTAGTCATATCTAACTTTTTTTACTCTTGCTTATCCTTATACGGTACAACTATAATTTTTATACAGATCATAGCGGCAAGTAGGCATTCTGTGGAGAATGAAATATTTATGATTGTGACTTAATAATGTGCTGTGGAGAAATTCCAGTCTGTCACACAGCAGGGACCTGGAAAAATGGGTGTGCAAGGTGCTGTGGAGAGGATTGTGAAGCATGAGATGATAAGAGATGGGGTGCAGGTTTTGCAATAGAGACTGCATGACTCTAGTGCCATGGGGTCCCTCACCAAAGGTTATTAAAAAAATGTAGATGTAATGCTGGACAGAACTGGGTTTAGGGGTGTGGAAGAACAAGTACCTAACAGATACAAAGTGCACCACATAGAGTAAATTCGCATGTACCATGGCACTGTAGAGCAACGAAGAAAAAGACAATGTACAGGTGAGGTAACAATCCTGTGAAAATGACCCCAAGTGGATCCTAGAGTGAAGATAAAGAAACCATTACCAGTCCTCCTGGTCAAGGACTCCAGATCCTGACAACTTGCCAAACTCCCTCCACCTCCACTGGACTGAAAGCATCAGCCCATGAGTCAGAGGGGCAGTGGTAGCACGGCCGTAGCACCAGGAAAAGGAGTGCTGTAGACACACACATGAAAATATGTGGGTAACAATTGCAACTGTATTATTGTTACTGAGATTTCTTCTTGTATAACAGTATTCCTTTTTTTAAAAAAAAATTCTTGAAGTTATCCTTTTTGCTGAACTTGCAGCTTATCTCTTCATTTGTTGATATTAAGACAGAACAGCTCATCTAAACTCTCATCTGCAAAAATAGGAGACTAGATTCAGTGGTCCCCAAAGTCTAATCTAGTTCGTTGTTCTCCTTTGTTTAATTTAATATGATGTTATGAAAGGAGCTTCTAGGTGATGATGATTCATATCATTCAATGTCTTTTGTATAGAAAGGGAGTTTCAGTCAAACTCATTTGACAAAATCTCAGTTTAGTGGTGCCGTGTGCTCTGAGGCAAACAACCAGAAACATAAAAGGTGGCCGTCCTCCACCTTAATATCTGCATTTGAGTTGCAAATGTTTAATGATTGCTTTAATTCTGCTTCTCGCCATTGCCATTCCAGGAAAAACATATCACCCTGAATAACTTGTTTGAATTAGGAACTAACTTCAGTGCTTCCAGTGTACTGCCTTTGGGAACATGGTCCAAACAGCACTTAGTCCACATCGTATTATGTTCCCAGATACAGACCCATGAACCCTTGCTGCCTGCACCACCAAGCACTCCCTTACCACAGCGTATAAAGATCCATCTGTCTACAAATCCTAGATCGCCCTACACGCACCTTTACGGCCATGTGAGAAAGGACCCTGGATTGTCTTGCGATGTCACATCTGTGCGATGAAGAGGTGGAGACAGGTGTGAAATCTGTTGGATAGACTGAGCATGGCTGTTCAAGACGACCTGCAGGAGAGTGTTTGTTTCTGTCCACATTAATGAGTAGTGCAGACCCACGGTTTCTCTTCCAGTGTTTCTCAAAGAGCATCTGGATGCCTGGGCAAAGTTTCTTTCCTCGCTGCAGGTGAACAGCATCTCTGGCCTTCAGTGTAGGCTGGGACTGAGAACATACTTGTGCCTGAGTCAATGATCTTTCCTGTAGCTGGGCACTAACAGTTGAGCCTGTGACATCTGCTGTCTGCTGTTAGGAATAACCTTCACCTTCCAAAAAGCTTCTTTGCTTTGATTTCAGGAGAGAAGATCAGAAATCTTGGGGGGACATTTCTGTATACCCTTGCCCATTTGCATTTCTTTGTTGCTTTTGTCAGTTTTGCAGCAAAAACGACCTTGGGAAAACGCTTGCATGTCTGTTTGGATGGGGCCAACTTTGTAGTTTTAAGCTGCAGAAATGAGAATTGTTTTCTGTGTGAGAGGGGGATAGAAGGAGGAACAAAAGCCACCATGTTTCTAATGAATGAACACTCACAACAACTAAGCCTTCTGTGAAATACTGCAGAAGTTGCATCTAGCATTTCTTTAAGTCTGCAGTCATAATCTGTGCCACTGAAAAACGGGACTCGGCAATGTGAAGGAGCATGATTTCCTAGAGGGAATGAACTACTGTAGCATGGGACATCTGTACTCTCTGTTGCCACCGGTTTATGCAAATCTCTTCTTATGCAAATGTCCAACATTTGCCTATTTATTCATCTGTCTGAGATTATCATCTGCCAGCACTCTAGATGGCCTGACTGTCAATGTGGCTTTTTCCCCTGTTGTCTAGTACAGTAGTTCTTGTTTGTCTCGTACAGTCATCCTTGTTTCAAATTCCTGGCTACCACTAAAAATAGGAATAATCATATAGTCTTTGTAATAGGAGTTAGGAATCTTAAATAGTAATAATATTTAATTTTGGCCAGCCACTGAACTAAACACCTCATGTCCTAACAAGTTATGATGTGGTGGTCCAGAGATTCGAGTGGCAGAAAAAATCCATCTGTTAGACCAGTATAGAAACAATGAAGGCCGGGGGTTTTTCACTGCTATTGAACAATGGCTGATAGAGCTATGTTTTTCATAAGACAAATTCATCACAAGAATAATTCTTCCCTCCTCAAACACGCTTTATGAAGTGTGCCAGGCAGGTCTCCTGTAAGAAAGAAATTACTATTTCCTTACTCTGATCCGTACAACTAGGGCTGAGGGATCAAAGTGTGATACCTAGGAGATGCTGTGCGATGTCTAGGAAGTGGGTATTTCAGGATCTACATTTCTGTGAGGGAGCAGCCTGAGGACTCTGCTCAAAGGCATGTCTCCAACTGTGCCTGTCTCCTTCCAGGTCAAATCTCCTCCTGTCATTTGTGGATCATGATATCAAGGTCAGAGTTCCAGAACTCTGCAAACTCTTGGCTTTGCATGCTCAGATCTGAAAATGAATCTGACTTTTCCAGTCCTCAGCTTTCCTGGCGAATTACTGAAAGCCTGTCTGGTGTAGGTGCTTCCAAAAGCATCCAGTTCTTCAGCTACAATAAGATTGTAGTTTATTAACGGAGCTTGAACTGACTCTTAAATTCTCCTTTTCCCTGCACTTCTCTTGGAGGTAAACCAAAGGGACTCTGGAAGCTAACCCACCATCTCCAGCTGCCAAAATCCAGGAAGTTTCAAGAGGTGGAACTCTATAGCAATGAACACCTACTGTATTTTGAAACAGAAAGGTCTTTGCTGGCCAGGAGAGAGAAAGAAGAAAAGATCTTCCAGGCTTTCTGCTCACAATTATTTTTGGGTGAGCTGGAGCTTAAAAGCATGGGTCACACGATAGGTGTCTAGTCCCATGGTGCACACCACAAATTAGACTTCAAACTCACCCAGAAACAATTATCATTTATCCACTGGTGATAGGTAAACCTTTTCTTCATTCTCTTCGGTTCTTCCCTTGACACCAAAAAGTCTCTTGCGTAGACATCTGACAGCTAAAGCGGGATTATAAAGCTATACTGAACCAACATGATAGGAGGCAGATGGTTTCCTTAGCAACTTCAAAGCAAATTTTAGAGCAATTTCTCCCCACTCTGGTACATTTCAGTATAACATTCAGCACTTGCTGGCTGGAAAAGTCTGTATTTGTGGCCACTTGAACTGAGGAGGCATGATCAGAAGAAGAAATAAAGGCGACCCAAACTGAATTCTTCAGTCAACAAGTTCAGCGATGGAGGAGCTCCAGGCATGACCTTGACCACCTAATCTCCATTTCTCTGATGTTCTCCAATGAAGCAGTTCCTGGACTGAAGGGGAAACAACCCCCTCTATCATGTTCTTGGTTGTGTCTGCAGCGGAAGAGGTTTCCGACCAGAATTTTCTGTCATCTACTTCCTGAAAATTAAAGGGAATTTCATCACCTTCTCTCCATGTATCATGGTTAAAGCATTAAAGTAAGCTTATCTAATAACATTTCAGGAAAGGTATAAGGTCAAGTGAGACAATAAAACCTTTACCTGCAACCTTTACAGGTAAAATGAAAGAATCATTTGGAATTCAAAGAGTTTTTAATGAAGCCTGGGATTCCAAAATTGCTCATACAGCCCAGATATGGGGCTGTATGAGATGCTAAAAAAGACATGCTATGTCTTTTTTTGTGTGTTTGTAGGAAAAATTTGGAAGCATAGCCACTACATGAGTTTTATATTAATGTGTCTGCAGGCATATTAGTAAACCCGCCTTCTCTGACATGAATTAGTACAAAAGCAGAAAATCATGCTTGTCATGATGCTTGATGAGGTCAATAAATGCTGCATAAGTAAAAGGCGTGAGGTACGCTTGTCAATATAAATGAGATCATGAGATCAACAAGGACATCTTCCTATTGAGATTCCCTGCACAATGTTGCATTTAGACTTCTGAAGCCAGGAAATCCTTAGGAAAGACACTTGTAAAGCACTAACAAATTTCCTTCTTGAAAGCGTGCAGCTAAACATGAGCACAGACATCCATTTGAGTTAAAGTTTTTAATTAACGGGAATTAGGTATGTGTAATATAATTTATCAACAAACATAATAATATTAAAACAAGATTTATTCCTTCTATTTTTACTTGATTAAAATGTGTAAACCTGTGTTGTGTCAAGCTCTCCTATTTACGTTTAAGAGAGAAATAGTCCATATAATCTAGCATAGGAAATGAAACCAATAGATAAAGATCTGCCATGTGCATATAGTAACCTTGTAAAGAGCTCACACTGCTGAAAAAGTTTTAATAAATTCTGTAAAACATTAATTCAGATTTTTTGGTTCTTCAGGATTTCACTCTGTCTGCTAATCAGAATTTGACAGGATTGCATTGGAGAAAACAAACACCCAGCACAGCCAGGGCTGGGGGACTGAGCTAAGCTAAACATGTCTTGTGAGATGCTAAAGACAGGATGATTCTTTTTCCCCTTTCAAAGCACAAACAAACATCACTGGAAACCCTGGGTGCCATATGCCAACATCTGGGTAACTAAGTGACGTATCCGAACATGTGCACACACGTGGCTCTGAAATGTCAATTAATCTGCTCCAGAGAACGCTCTCACTTGGGAGATTGAGGATAAAAGGCAAAGCTGTGGTGCGGATTTGAATTTGGCTATTCAGTACAATGTGATATCCAGAGCTCCCCCTGCTTTTCTTACACGCACTTCTTGATTAATCCGCACCTTGAGCAAGGTGTGCACAAACAGCTCCCACAGCCTTGGCTAGCCTGATGCTCCTGAGGAAGGTGGGTACAATCCCCTACCTATACCAGCTACTCCTGATGTATTTTGGAGAAAACTTTATTTTATCATTCTATTTTTTGTATAGGAAAATACGTTGCCAGAATGCAGACATAAGCCAGCACGTATTTTTTTAAGAACATTGAGTCTACTGTTGAATACAGTGGGGTCAGCAGTGGAGGTATAGAAGGAAATAACTGATAAGGAGTTCACTAGGTAGTTGAAAGTTTGTCATTGATAAACAATATGAGGAAAAGTTGGACAGGAAAAAGGTCCAATGTGATAATGATCACCTATTTATTACTAATCAAGCAATTGCACAGGAGACATATAATTCTGGGGCTACATATTGTAGTCTTTATTCAAGGATTTATATCCTGGTTTTCTCTTGTGTAACAGACCCCTTATCTTACTTTGCTCGATTCCTTTTCTTCAGTCCTGCTATTTTGCTTCTCTGCTGAGCAATTTCTATCAAAACACATCTGACACTCACTTGGACTGATTTACAGCAGTATAATTTACACCACTTCTGAATGTTGACCTTACAGTTGACAACATAACAACCATTCTTTTTGTTGCCATCAAAGACTGACCCAGGAATGTCCAGAGAAGAGCATGGACCTCTGCAGAGGGTAAGGTAATTCCCTGGGCTAGGCTGGCGGCAGGTCAGTCCTGTCTGTGGAAGGACCACATGTCCCACAGTGATGGTTAGATTGCACTGAGCTAAGAAATTGTGCTGTGCTACGAAAAACCTCAAGGACTGCTGTGGCTGTTATTCATTTGAGGGGGAGTTCTGTGTCCTCACTGACACCAGAGCAGCACCAGTGATTTTAGAAGTGTTTGAATCCCTTCAGTAGGCTGACGTGGAGCTGCTGCTGATATTTAACAACATGCCAAAATCCTACTTGCAAAAGATGTTTAAATGCTACTGACAGCACATTCACGCCTGGGTACCCCATCAAGCTGACTGTAGTGAAATGTTAATATGTTGGTGTCAGTGGAAAATGTATACGTGTCCTCAAAAATTGTGTCTTTTTAGACACTATGTCTAAAGGCTGTGTGTGTCCTGCAGTGCTGGTGACCCCAGTCACGTAAATGGGGTGACATGTATGAGTGCACTGCCAGTACCCTTTGCCTGGTAGGGCATATCTAAGTCTCATGGTGACATGAAAGCACACAGTCGTAGCTGGGAGCTGGGAAATACTCCAGCTCCTCTTAAATGCCAGTTAGCCATTGGAGAACCATGCCTGAAGGCACCTAATGGGCAAAACTAGGATAAGACTTCAGGAGCAAGTTTTTTGCCTTGGTTCTAAACTTTTCTTCCACTCCCTCCAAAAGGAGCGAACCTTCTAGCTCTTTAAGAGTCTGTCAAAAGCCAAGCTGAGCCTAGGAAGTAGTGTGACATAACGGGAGCCATTTAGAGAAGCAAACAGAGGACCCAAAGTCTGCACTGTTCGTGTGTTCCCAAGACAGTTTCACCTGGACTAACTAGCTCTGGTCTGGTCCTGTGGGGTCAGGACCCACCAGTGACTTGGCACAATCCCGGTGTGCTTCATTTTCATACAAGAGCTCCTGATACTGCTTCTGTTGAAGCTGAGCCATCAGCTGTAGGAAAAATTAAATCTATCGTACTTTACCCATTGCAGTCATCTGATGTGGACAATGCTATTACTTGCACATCTGCAGTCACAAGCCTGACATACACTCTGGTTCTTTTGCTAGCTGGAGCTACTGTCAAAGTAATGGAAGTAATAAAAAAATCTGATAAGGTTTTCAATACACTACACCTTATGTATGGAGAATAAAAAGCATGTCAGCAAGCATGGAGTTACAGAAAATAAGTCTCACTGAGCAAACTGTTTACTTATTTTTTTGGTGCAGTTTCAGATTTAATCGATAAAAACTGAGCAGGTATGGTGAACTTACCGGAGGAGATATGGTAAACTTACTGCAAGTTTTTAAAAAATGTTCAGAATGTTAATGTGGAGGTGCCAAAGATGAAAGTTTATGAAAAAAGAAATCTTATTTAAATTGAACAAGGCTAAACATAAAGTCTCATGATACTCAGCATTTTTACCAGTCATTAGGAAGTAAGTAAGCATGATGCATAAAATCTTAGATGGCAAAAAGTGATGAAAAAAGTCAAGTCAGGGAGTGGATTATGGAAAGCAACTGATATGAAAGGACTAACACATCATCATGGAAAAGCCTTTGGAAGTGTGTCTCTAGTACAACGGTATGGCAAGGGTGAAGGGAAGCCCTGCACGCAGAACTGGTTAGAGAGAATTTTCTGTTGGTACAGATCTGCCAGCAGGAAAAGAGTCCAGGAGACTTCTGGCGTGAATTGGTGGCATCTGGAAACTGTTTACAAACATATGGGTAAGAACTTTATTTGGAACAGTCAGCATGGATTTACAAAAGAAAAGCCATGCGTGGCAAACCTGACAGTCTTCTGTGGTGAGATGACTGTCTCACTGATGGAAGGGAAGGCAGTAGGCATTGTTTATCTTGACTTTATCAAGGCTTTTGACACTCAGTAACATCTTCACAGACTACCTAGAGCAGGGAACGGTGAAGTGGACTGAAAAACTGGCTAAAGTGCCAGGTTCAAAGCATTGTAATCAGCAACATAAAGTCCAGCAGGAGGCCAGTCAGTAGGGGGATGATCAGTGGTCAACACTGGGGCCAATACCATACAACATCTTTATTAATAACCTGGATTGTGAGGCAAAGCACGCCCTCAGCACAGATCAGATTAGACTGGGAGGAGTGGCTGACTCACCAGATGGTTGTGTTGTCATTCAGAGAGACTTGGAGAGGCTAATGGTCTAATAGAAACTTCATGAAGTTCAACAAGGAAAAATGCCAAGTTTTGCCCTTGTGAGAGAATAACCTCAGGCATCAGGACAGCCTGGGAGTGACTGGCTGGAAAGGTGCTTCGGATAGAATGATCTGGGGCTCATGGCAGGTAAGTTGATTATATGCCAGAAGTGCATCTTTGTGGCAAAGAAAGTCAATAAGCAGAGCACTGACAGCAGGTCGAGGGAGGTGATCTTTCACTTCTGCTCAGGCCTGGTGAGACACACCTTGAGTGCTGGATCCAGTGCAGAGTTCCCCCCAGTACAAGAGAGACGTGGACATAAGAGAGAGAAATATAGTGGAGCTACTGTGATGGGCTGCTTAAGATGATTGCGGATTTGGAGCATCTGTCACATGAGGAGAAGCTGAGAGGGCTGGAACTCTTCATATTCAGTTTGAGAGATGTATTTTTCTGTATCTCACCGGACAGGGACAGGTGGGATTTTTTTGTAGAATCTCAGCCCTTCACTAGATCTCCAAATGGAAAGCAGAGCACACACTCTTACAAAGCAGAAAGGTGAGTCTTAAGCATGGCTGCTTTAAGGACTGAAATAGCTGAGACCTGACAAGGGATGAGGTCTCTGACTTCCTCCAACAATATACGAAACCAATTGCCAGACTGGCAAATGTACCACTCCTGCCCTGGCTCTACCATCATTTACTTACACTGAGTTACATTTTACTCGTTACATCCTCCACAGGGTGAGTGCAGAGAATGTTTCTGCTCATTGTAAGCACTGGGAGCTGTATTTAGTCATTGGATGCTAAACAACAAATATATATCAATATCGTCATCAACTCCATAGGATGCTTCTACAGAGAAAGTAAAATGTCTGTATCTTTAAGAATGCAGTAAGAAGATAAAACCAGATACCACACATAGTCCTTTTTTCATACCTAAATAAAGGTCCTTTAGCTTTTTTAATAGCCAGTATTAAATGGCGTGAAAGACAAGGATGGAAAACTGCTAGATTTTGGGGGGATGGAGGCAAGTAAGAATGACTTCATGAAGACAAGGTAGTCTGAGAGGCTCTTCTGCCCATTTATTCTGCCAAAAGTATGGAGTAGACCACCAAAAGTTGTTAAAACTCACACTTTGTTTGAACACAGAAAAAACAAGTATCAAACGCCCTGAAAAGGGTAGTAGAGTGCATACAGAAATTGGACTTCGTTGATGGAGACAGACAAAAATAGAAATCGGTGACTAATTGCCAAGATTGTTGACTGACAGTGTGATGGCAGACAACATTCAGCCCTGGCAAAGGACATATTGTTGGACTGTGTACACTGAAAAGGTCATAAACATTACAAGGTTTTGCATGAACTGATAAGTTGTAGCTATAAATGTGTATGTATTTATATATACATTTCAGTGCGTACAGACACGTCTATATTTTAACTTCCTGTTCATCACAGTGCTCCATAGTTTTCATAATGCTGTGACTCTACCCAAAGATAGGTCTTAATTCTGAATGGTGTTATCATCTTGTTTCTGTTCCTCATTCCTATGAAGTTCCTCATCCTTCTAACAGGGAGAAGGTCAGACCCATCTGTAATTATTTCTGCCCTGAATGCCAAGGCATGAAGGAATATGACGGTCATCCAAAGCTGAACATACATTTTTCTGCAGGTTTATAAAATATTATATAAATAGTGTGGAGTATTTTTTCACAGTTCTCCACTTCCATTAATTGTAAATACAAAATATTTTATGAATTTGGCTTCATAGGATTTTAATGTCCATTAACATGAAAACAAATTGCACTGGTTATTATCTGTCTTCCTTGACCTAGTTGTCATGACCACCCTGGAGCTGGGGAATCATTTTGTCTTCTTCTATCTTCCTCAAAATACATATAAACTATTCTATTCTATTCTATTCTATTCTATTCTATTCTATTCTATTCTATTCTATTCTATTCTATTCATCTCGGTGCAAAACCAACTCTCTGTTATATTGACAAATGTGGAAACAACAACAGTTTGTATAGTGCAGGAAAATCTCAGCGTGATTGTGCCAGATATTCGAGACAAGAACATTTCAAGAAGATGTTGAAGGCCCCTTTTTCTCTGACCTAAATGACAGACTTCAGAGGAAAAGGGTTAAACGAATGATTTAAAACAATTACTTCAGAAATGTCCCTTGGAAGACAGAGGCTGTAAGCCTAATATTGAGACCATTTTGGTAATCCATGCAGTTCTCTTGTCCTGTTTGCTGAGGTCACTCACACTCTCCTTGGAGTTCTTGGCTGTGTGGCTTTACAAGTCAGCAAGTTTCTCAGTTCAGGAGGAAAAATTAGCTTTTGAAGTTACCAGAGAAACCAGCTCTAGCAACATTGTCTAGGCAAGACAGTCTTTATTTATGTTCTTTCTATTTTTATAGAACAACATGTCTTCTAAAACGTAGACTTTTTTCTCTCATTATTTATGTGTAATTTTAAATTTATTTTAACTAGCATGAAAAAAGAAGACAAGTAAGACTGTGGGTATAAAACAAAAGCAGGGTCCCGGATATCCAAACATACACTCTGTGGCAGGGATAGGACTGCAA
>NW_010433414.1:7009-8393 GCF_000710305.1 Buceros rhinoceros silvestris | reverse complement strand
GGAGTGGGGTCCCCAGCGCCTCTCCTGGACAGCCCCCAACACCCCCCGACGGGAGCCTGGATAGCTCAGCTGGGAGAGCATCAGACTTTTAATCTGAGGGTCCAGGGTTCAAGCCCCTGTTCAGGCAAAGGCGTAATCCTTTAGGAGCCGCGGGGCACAAACAGCTGCCCTGCCGATGAAGCAGCGCCCCGGTTTTTCTTTCTTCATTCCTCAATGAAGGGGCTCGGTGCCCCAACAGACCATCTTCCACCAGCTTCCTCGAAGGCTGGGCCCCTGCTAGCACCTGCTTTTTCTGCCCCTCTCCTAGGAGGGAGCCGGGCTCTTCTCAGCGGTTCCCAGTGCCAGGGTCAGAGGCAATGGGCGCAAAATAGAGCGAACATCAGGAGATGCTTTTCCACGGTGAGCGTGGCTGAGCACTGGGACATGTTGCTCAGGGAGGTGGTGGAATCTCCATCCTTGGAGATACATCTGGACAAAGGCCTGGGCCACCAGCTCTGGGTGGCCCTGCCTGAGCGGGGGATTGGACTGGGTGACCTCCGGAGGTAACTCCAGCCTCAACTGTCCTGTGATTCTGTGGCCAGTCATCCCAAACCCAGCCCACCCAAAGCAGAGCGTGGCATCGGTTTAAGGGAAGGTGGTTCATGTGAGAGCTGAGGCTGCAGCGACCCGCGGGGCCACCACACTGCTTCAGCCCGGCCCCGAACTGCGCTGAGTATGTCTATGTACACTGCAGGGTGTTTCTGAAAAATCAAAACTCTCTTAACAGAAGATTGAGTAATTCGGGGTGAAAAAGATCCGCTTTGGGATTTGGACATTTTCCATCCTGAACATGCATCACTTGCTCCAGCACAGGAGGTTATTCTTCAGAGAAGCTTAATGGCCCTCGTACCTCAACCTGACTTTCTGGGGGAAACCAAAAACCCAGGGATTATAAATTTCCTCGTGTTTCTGCTTCTCAGCTGTGTAAGAGGGGACAGGTACTGCTGCTGCTGCTAAAGGGAAGCTCCTCTAGATGTGTGTCTTCTCCTTCTGTATTTTTAAAAGGGAAAGTGCTTTTTCAGCTTTCTCTGAGTAAAGCAGTAAGTGTTTTCAGTAAAAGAGTCAATGAAGATCAAAAGAGTGAGGAGTTGTCCCCTAGAAACTGCAAATCCTAAAGGTAAACACATAACAAATTCCGTTCTGCATTTCTTGCTATGAATAAGATATGAAAGAAAAATAATTTATTTTGGGCAATAAAAAAGTGCTGCTTTCAGTTACTTCCGTGGTGGTGAATAAATTGAGACCCACTGCTTGGGTCTTCTTCACCTGCTGAGCCCCAAGTATGACCTGTGCAATACCTGATGCAGTTCGTTGTAATGTCTTACAGTGTTGTTGAGCCTGGAGC
>NW_010433414.1:6266-6649 GCF_000710305.1 Buceros rhinoceros silvestris | reverse complement strand
CACGGGAGGAGCTGGAAGGTCTCCCCCAACCCAGATGATTCTGTGATTCTTTTTTGCAAGCTGCTGTTCAAAGTGAATTCTGCAGAGCTGTCAGGAGAGGGCACCAAGACCAAGCAGACAGGGTGTCTCCATGGTCTGGAGGCTCCTGAAGACTAAAGGCTTCCTCAGACTGCGGTACCTCCTGGTGCGCCCCAGAGATCTCCACCTGCCTCCTGGTGCCCAGGAGACCTCTGACTCCCAGACCTGCAGAGCGTCGGGGTCACCTTTCGGCTCTGGACGGGTCGTGCCTCTGCTGTGAAGCATCCCTGGAGGTGCCGCAGCCACAGTCCTGTTCCCCGGGAGCTGGGGGCGGCAGCAGTGGGGGTGCCGGGGTGGCTCTTTCT
>NW_010433414.1:5729-6170 GCF_000710305.1 Buceros rhinoceros silvestris | reverse complement strand
CCCCGGTAGCTGTGGGCAGCAGCAGCGGGGCTTTCCATCAGGTTGCTCTTCCTGATCTTCTTGTTCAAGTGGTCGCTGTGGCAGGAGAGGGCAGGAGAGGGGAGCTGAGCCCTGGGGCAGCAAACTGCCTCTTCTCACTCCGCCAGCTCCTCCTCTCACTCCGCAGGGTGGCCACAGCATCTTCTGCTCCTCTTTTGGCAGGACTGGGAGGAAGCGTGAGGGAAGGGTGGAAAGCTGGGTGCTTCTTTTTAAATTCTCAAGCTTTGTCAGAAAAATGGAGACGCTGGAGTCGATGAAGCCCCCCCTAAGGAGGCCCTGCACAGTGCCTACAGGTCAGGAGGTCACTGCGGCACGAGTCTGGTCACTGAGGAGCAGAGAGCCCACCGACCCCGTCTTTGCAGTGCCTCCCTCGCGTCTTCCCCCCCGCCTTTCCGGGGGCTT
>NW_010433414.1:4800-5572 GCF_000710305.1 Buceros rhinoceros silvestris | reverse complement strand
GCAAAAAGTGCTGCTGTGACTCGGATTCGACCCGAGGTTGCGGCGGCCACAACGCAGAGTACTGACCACTATACGATCACAGCAGACGGGCTGCCACACGCTGGCACCGCGGGGAGGAGAGCACTTGTCCTGTCCCCTCCTCTGTCACAGGGCACCCGGCGTTGCGGGGAACAAACCATCATAACCATCATAACCATCATAAACCAACATAAACCATCTGCTTTATCAAGGTGGACGCTGCTGCCTGGAGCCTCAGAAGTCCGGAACAGTGCCCTAAATTGTGCAAAATCCTGGTACTGCTGGGACAGCACCTTCAGACCGAGCTGTCGAGGGGACATTGTGCCATGGGGACATCGTGCTGTGGTGGCATCGCACTATAATAAATAAATTTGGATGTAATAGTATCGGCTAAGTCTAAGTTATGTGAGAGGTGAGTAACGAGGTGATTTTATGGCATTGTAAGTGCGTGACACAAGTTTGTGAAAATTCAGTTTAAAATATAACAAATGGCACGAGGATCTCGATGGGGGGCTGAGTGATGGTGTGGGAAGGCCCTGGGCAGGGGTGTCCCCAGGGCCCCGCTGCCACCTCCCTGCCTGGCCGTGGTCCCTGCAGAGAAACCCTTCCCTGGCAGCGTTGCTCGGGCGCAGGGAAGCCCAGGGAAGTGGTGTGGCTGGACTGAGCCTCTCGATTGGGCTCAATCCAGGGTCTTGTCCTCCCTTTTCTCCTCCGGGCTTTTGTTCCTGGCTGGTTCGGAGAGGAAAGCTCATCG
>NW_010433414.1:2859-4649 GCF_000710305.1 Buceros rhinoceros silvestris | reverse complement strand
GACTGGCGCTGTGCTGCAGAGGCGGGAGTGGGTGGTACGAGGTGACCCAGAGTTGAAATTGGCCAACAGAGATGGATCCAAAGCCATCCTGATCCCCTCTTCCTTCACTCACCATCGGGGCTTCCTCCGCCCTTGGCACACCAAAACAGTGTCACATCTGGTGAGGATGGGGACGGCCAGGACTTTGCTCCCCCAGACTTTCCTGCCCCTGACTTTCTCTCCCCTGCTGATGCTGGCAGGTCCCTAAAAAACCCCAGGTGCCCAAAGAGAGACATCAGAGCGGTCCTACATGCCCCGTGTCAGGACCACCCTGTGAACATCCCGCTCTGCTGAGGTTGAGGGTCCCACGTTCTTCATCCCGATGTTTAAGCACGACCTTTGTATTCACTATCAGTGAAAGAAACCCCTCTGCATCACTCCCAATTTTACACCTCTGAGAAGGTGCTTTGGCGACTCCAGAGCTGCTCTTGATGTTTCTGGCCTCAGCACAGTTTGGGCTCAGCACTGATGGAGGGGAAAGGACTCAGTGAGGGCAAGAGCTCCCTGCTCTATGTCCCAGGCAGCCTGCAGCCCTCTGGGTACCATCCTACTGCCTTCCTCCTCCCTGTCCCTCTGTCACAAGATATGCAGTGGGGGAGACCTCGTGGCCCCAAGCCCTGCGTGGACCCCACATGTCCATCGGACCCCTCACCCTGCTCCATCAGCCCCACGCTGAATCCCAGAGCCCCTGTGGGCATCTCTGCTCAGTGTGGAGCCCCCAGAAATGCAAGTGGCACCAGGGGCCTGTCTTGGCTCTGCTCACCGTCTTGAAAGAGAACAAGCAGACACCCAGAAGAGAGTTGGAGATAGGATTTAACAGGAGTGTAGAAGAGGCAGAGATGGTGGCCATCCCATCCTGGGGAGGGCTCAGGGCCACGTTCACAGAATTCACCATCATATTCACATGTCCTTGTTCTTCCAGCAGTCCAGATACCTTTCCCATGGATCCCGGAGAGTCATCTGCTTCCCAATGCTGCGGTGTTAAGGAGGAACAGGTTGGTTTTACTGCACAGGGAGGAAGGTGCAGAAATGCTACGGGCTCAGTTCAGGCTGGACGTTATGGGATCTGCTTCCTCCAGCATTTCCATACTTTCTATGGTGGGACACAGGACCTCACCTCCGAGGCAACGACAAGGTCCCATGTGCAAGCAGTCAGCCTGGGGATGGGTCGGGCAAAAGATGAGGCTTTGGACCAAACAGGCATCGACCCATGGGGCGAGGCTCCTGAGTGTCTCGTTAGGAAGCACCAGAGGAACCCTTCGCTCTTTGGCCACACACAACTTTCTGGTCCCACCTGGAAACCCTGCTGGAGAGCCCAACGGCTGGCCCTTGGATGGCAGGGTGCCTCGTCCCAGGTGCCAACCTCCCAAGCCTGCTGCCCTCCCATGAGGGCTGCCAATGAGAGACCCCCTTCCCCCAGGTGCTCCTGCTTGAGGAGCAAAGGGCAGGCAGGGAGTGGGGAGACATCACCCGTGGCTGGGGACATTTACCAGATTAACTGATTCTTTCCATAGTTCCTCTGCTGGTTCTGCTGTACTCTCCTGCTCCACTTCTCCTGATGCTTGTGGTAAGTCTTCAAGAGTTGCAGGGTGTAGGTGGCTCTCCAGGAAGGCTGACTGGAACAGCAAGGGAGAGGTCTCTCCTATCTTTGGCTGAGACCCTCCTGCCTTCCCCCTGCCTCCAGCCTGGCGGCAGCTCGGGGCTGCCTGGCATCAGGGTCTAAGCCAGGTCACGAGAAAGCGGTGGATCAC
>NW_010433414.1:1903-2619 GCF_000710305.1 Buceros rhinoceros silvestris | reverse complement strand
TGTGAGACTGCCTACCCTGCATTGGCACCAGAGGAATGGCCGTTTTTCAGAGCAGGCACCATGAGGTGAAACCCCCCAGCAGGTCAGAGCACATCACAAACCATGAGGATGGCTTGGTTGGAGGAGGTGGAGGCCCTGAGGGCACCAAGAGCCCCCAGTGACTCCCTGGGACGTCTACCCGCATCCCATTTCAGTCCCTGCCCAGACCCTGACCTGTGGACTGCTTTCCCAGCGTGGCGGGGAGGTCCTCTTTTCGTTTCTGAAAATGGCAAGTGCAGTTTGAAGTCTGACACTGCGAGTTTGCTTGTGCTTGCTGTCCTTCTTCACCGCCAAGGAGCTCTCCTGAATTTCTGGTGGAAACCTGAAAATACCCAAGAGGGTGAGCCGGTATGAGCGTGGGGTGAGGCCGTTCTCCGCCTCGTGCCCAGCGCCAGTCTCTGCAGCGGACAGCAGTTCTGCTGGAGCTTTGGGTGGTTTCGTGTCGACAGAGGAGGGAGAAAACCTTGAGCTGCAGCATTCGCATGAGCTGTAACACCCCCACGCGGTCCCCGCCTTGGGGGAACAAAGAGAACAACAGCGACTTTTGCAATATTCAAAGCCGGGATTTGACCAGGACACTCCTCCTGTGAGCAGCGCTGTGGTGGCCGCACCCAAGAGGCTGAGCTTTGGGGGACGCCCAGTGCCGCAGGAGGAAGTGCTTGAGGGCGGACCGCAGT
>NW_010433414.1:0-1547 GCF_000710305.1 Buceros rhinoceros silvestris | reverse complement strand
AAGCGACAGATCCACGAGCCTGGGGCCCCCCGCCCCCGTTTCTCCGCGAGGCTCGCCTGCCCCCGGACCTCCTTCCTTTGCCTGCCCACCGCGTTCCATCCTCTGGGCCGGACAGTGTGGATGGAGACGGAGATGGAGACCGCCTGCCTTCCGAGAGGAGGGGGTCAGTAGGAGGGCGCGCTGGGCTCTCTGGAGCTGTACGGGGGGAACCCTCTCCAGGAAGCATCTCTGGGTCTGTTTGAGAGGAAGGACAGGCAAATCAGCTCCAGCTCCTCACAAAGCAACCAAACGTCCTTGTCGCCGAGCTCTCAAAGAGGTCTCACTCTCCAGCAGGTCTTTGGCCCAGCTCAGCAGCCTTTGGAAAAGTCACCTCCAGGCCATGGTTCTCCCCGCGTGGAAGTGCGCCGGGTCTGTGGGAGAAGCAGGACCCTCTGTCTTGGGCAGCTCAAGGCGGAGCTTCCTACAATGGAGGAGCAGCTCTCAACTCACTCCAGGCTCAGAGTCCTGGGGGAACAGGGGGTGCCACGAGGGCATTTTCCGTGACGGGTGACTTGAGCTTTGCTGAGGCACAGGACATGCAGCCTTCCCTGCCAGGGCACCACGTCTTGTCCTTGTCTTCAACCACCTACTGCTGAGGCCTAAAGGAACCTCCACACCCAACCACGAACCCTGCTCCCACCGGCTCACAAATCAGATGTAGCGTTACCATCAGTCCCAGTTTGCTCATCGCTCTCTTCTTCCTCTTCCTTGTCCTCCTTCTCCTCCCTCTTCTCCTCCTCCTCTTCCTCCTTCTCCTCCTTTCCTTCTTGCTTGTCCCCCTTCTCCTCCTCCTTGTCCCCCTTCTCCTCCTCCTTTTCCTCCTTCTCCTCCACCTTCCCCTCCTTCTCCTCCTCCTTCTCTTCATCCTTGTCCTCCTTCTCCTCCACATTCTCCTCCTTCTCTTCTTCCTTCTCCTCTGTCTCTTCTTCCTTCTCCTCCTCTCTGTCTTCTGGAGCCTTCAGAGGTTCTACGGAGGGACATTCTGGGGCTCCTTTCTCAGGAGGAAGCGTAAAATCAAAGCTGGAAACGAGAAGACATCAGATCAAACAAAGGGTCACCACATTGCCCTCTCATCTTCCACTAAGAAGAAGTTCTGGAGACTTGAGAAGGTCTCACAAGGCTGCTGCTTCCCAAGGCAGAGTGTGCAACACCTCGAGAGCTCTGTGAGGAAACAGAGTGACACAGTCTAGACCCCCATGGCTTGGGAGCACATGGCAGGTGCCATCAGTCTGCTCCAGGGCTTCTCCATCCGGACTCTGAAAAACTCGACTCTCTCCCTGAAGACCACGTCTCACCTCCTCTTCCTCTTTGTGGACACTGGGAACAGACTAGCTCCTCTTTCCCGCTGTCTAGGGCTGGTTTGAATTCTAACGCTGCCCGACAGCTCTCTCGCAGACCCTCTCAGGCTCGTGTCAGGGCATCCCTAATGCACAGCCACCATCCCCAGGCCGTCGAGGACACTGCTGAGCAGCTCCAGGCTCAGTTCAGAGCTCGGAAGGACCCACCCA
>NW_010433413.1:0-28850 GCF_000710305.1 Buceros rhinoceros silvestris | reverse complement strand
TTTTTTTTTTTTTAATCTGAAGAAATTCCCCACGGGCATCTGCTGTCTCTGAACTGCACAATTTTGTCTGCAGACCCAAACAACTCTGAAGGTGACATTTTATGTCAAACATAGCTGCACAGAAGCAATTTGCTTGCAGGCTGATTTTCACTCTATAGAGCTTGGAGCAAGTGACTATTCCCACTTCAGTGTTTTGAAATGAATTTTATACATGGGAGGAACACATCCTACAGAAAGCCTGCTGGAATCCTTTGGACTGTAAGGCATTACTGTAAATGTTGCTCAAAAATGTTTCAAGGAACACACTTACAGATTGCTGTGAACATGTGCTGTGGACAGCCCCTTTGAGTGTGTGTTTATTAAATACAATGTCACAGTTTTATGTTGTCACGTCTCACTTGTGTGAGACACATAGCGAAACTAAAACACTGAAGCTTGGTCTAAAACACTGCAATTGACACAATTACTGAGCAACACACACTCCTTTAAAACCCTTTGTTTAAATTTACCTTTGTGCTTAGACAAGAGCCTGCTCTTGGTTCCTGGCTCAACAAAATGCTTTATAGTATGACCAACAGCTTCCCAGAATGGCCAGATGACTTGTGTAATGTATAATTAACAACAACATCAAGAGTTTAGATGTTCAGGTGTCCATTTCCATTTCTGGTGAATGAATCTTTTCTCCTTCAATCACATTTTGAAGGCCATCACAACTCAGCAATACAGTAATACCACGATATTACCTTTTTAAAATTGATGTGTCTTGCATATCAAAATGCCCCAAGACTGTACTTTGACAGAAGTGTTAAAAAAAGTAGAAAAAAGAAAGAAAAGCTGGCTATAGAGATGGCAGCAATTGAACACCATTTCCCCCCCCCCCTTTTTTTTTTTTTTACTTTGACAGAAGTGTTAAAAAAAGTAGAAAAAAGAAAGAAAAGCTGGCTATAGAGATGGCAGCAATTGAACACCATTCCCCCCCCCTTTTTTTTTTTTAGCGCGAGAATGGTGTTCTAAACCCCACTTATTTTAGCGAGATACGACAACAGTATTTTAATAGTTTAGGCTCATTAAAACTATTTGTCTTTTATTTCATGTAGGCAACAATGACCTGGCCACATTTATGTTCAAATCATTGTAATTAGATTTGTCCATATTAAAAGAGGTGAAACATAGTGATATGGACATCTTTCTAACTGTCTGAGCTCAAGTTTTCTCTTTGGATCAAGCTAGCACCACAGATTTTCATTTAAGTCTTAGACCCTAAGAAATGACAAATCATTTTTCAGATTGTTGGATAACAAGCAGTTCCACTGTTGATCTACAGTTTTATTTGGCACTTTTTGGGGTATTTTTTGCTATATTTGTATTTTTGCTATATTCATTTTATCAAATAATCACTGTAACATCTTACACATTTCTTATCAATGAACACTAACTGTTATTTGATAAGCATTGGGGAGAAACAAGCTTTTCTGCAGTGTTTCAGACATAAAGTAGCTGCACTTGCTTACTACTCTTAATATCAGAGGCAATATTATTGTGTATCTTAAATTGGAGATGATTCATTAAAAATGCATGTGCCTAGACTTTACATTTTATGGACCACTTCTTTCTAATAAATTTATTATCTGGGGCACTCATTTTGTTATAGTAAATAGTTATATTTATCTTCTGTTTCTAACATAGTTCACATTGTTCCACCAGTGTAATTAGGCAATCTATCATTATCTTCAAATACCTCATCAAATGTGTGGCTTTAATGCTGCTGGGGCTATACGTGAGGCTGCACCCAGCTTTCACTGCTGTGGCTGTTTCTCCCTTATTTGTTTCTTTTAAGATACGGTGCAAAGTCCAGCTTAACAAGACTTCTATCTGTGTTCAGTTTATTTCTATTCCTTCTAAACTCTTAAGACACGGTTCAATAAAATACTTTCACATATTTCCACAATTTTTTTATGTTGTGCTCTTATTGACCCTAGGTTTATACTCTATCCTATGAAGCTGCTTCCCCATTTTGGTTGCTTGCAGTCATGATCCAGATGGAGTTTTCCCTTTTCACTCAATAAAATTTCATTCTTCCTGCGCTTTCAAAGCCCTCAGCTCAGTCGTCTGATCAAACTAACGGATTTGTGTACTTGCTCTCAATTTAAACTCACTCAATTTAGAGACAGAGTTGCAGAAGAACCTCATTGAACGACTAGATGGAAAAAACATTAGATGTAAATTGAGGTAGATTACGGAAATAGTCTAGCCTTAGATACGGAATGCTGGGCTCTGAACTTGCTATCAGCATTTGAAGAAAAAACTGTTAGGAGTTTTAACAAGCAGTTTCTTGACAATGTCAGTATACTCACAAAAGGAAATAGAATGGAAGAAACTGTTAAGAAAAGGACAGAGAGTAAAACAGAAAAATGTCAAACACCACTGTGTAAAGCAGAGTCATTATCACACCTTGAATATTGTTGTCACCTCTGGACCGTCATTTTAAAGAGAATGCACTGGAACTGAGAAGGAACGAAGAAAAGTGGCCTGGGTAACTAAAGATACAGCATGGCTGGTGTCCCAAACAAGGAATGAATTGACTTGGACTATTTAGAAATAGTTTTGGGAGGGTTATGATAAGGATGTGTATATACTATTAGAAGAGGCACAGAGAAAGCAAACAGGGAACAACTCTGAAACCTCCCTTCTAACAGAAGATCCTGGCATCAATATCATTAGCAATTGGTGCTGCAGTTAAGCAAACTAATGGAGTTACTTTTGTGCAAGATACATACTTAAGAACTGGAGCTCTTTGCACAGGATGTTGTATAACAAGTTTACATGGACTCAAAGACCAATTGGAGAAGTTCATGGAAGGAAATAAATCTATCAGGAGCTAACCCAGATATTGATCCCAGCACATGAAGCTCCAATGTCTTGCGTTACTGCAAGTTAAGAAAGATTACCAAGGAAGTATCATACATGTTTCATACACTTGCCTATGTATTCACTATTGCCAAGCAATTATCAGGGTTAGATGAAAACATGGATAAAACATAACGGTTCTTCTACTAAAAATGTTGGAAATTAAACATACGATTAAAAATACAATATAGACTTTGATCCAACCTGAATATTCTTTAATATTTATTTTAAAAGACACTTCATTTGCACTGCTGAATCAGCTCAGAACTAGTGATTGGTTTATGTACACAGATTTTGCAGTCATTACTTCTTGCTACTTTGACTGTTAGCGGAAACGAATACCTTGGATGTTCACACACAGGAATTTCTGACCTAGAATGATCATTATCATCAGTGTTTGAGGAATAAAAGCCCTTTGTTTGATAGTATTAATCAAAATGACCTGTTTCCTTAGCTTTATTAATTTCCCTTTGTCCTGTCTTCTATTTTATATGAAAGCACTTGGTAAATTTTAATTTGTTCTGCTTTTTAACCTGAGGAATGAATTAAATTTTAGCATCTGGTGATATTTTTACAATCCAGAAAGTATTGTTTACACAATCCTTTTATTTACCAAATATACAAAGTAATGCTTCCTTAAGTAGAGGAAAAATCAACCTACAGGATAAACTCATTTCTCCAGAGATGGTCTCAGTCAAAACTCTCTCAGCTTTTCTCCAGATAAATTACTAAAACATCAGACACTATGCGGTATTTCCTATCTTTTCTACTCTCAGCTTCTTTGATCCCCCTGTCTCTTTCCTGGCCAACACTTTTATGAAACAACTCCTGGGGAGGGTGGTCAGGTCAGACTTTCTTTGCTTGTGACTGGAATTTGGTCAGTGTTTGTAGGTGAGGAGTTCGTGTTTTGCCTTCAAAGCACATGACTTGTTTCTTACCGCAGCTTCTATGACTGGTAGAAACTATGACCAATACATGAAGAATATTGTTCTTACCATCACTGCAGAGGATGCCAGATCTTCCATATGGACAAAGGCAAACAGCATCTTCCCTGGACTTTGGAAAACATGTAGCGCCATTTCCACATGGATTTCCATCACAGGTTGCAAACTGACAGAGTTTTCCCGAGTAGAGTTTAGGGCATTCACAAAACCAATTTTCTGCATCACTGTCAAGTTTAAATAAAAGACAAAAAAAATGTATAAGTACCAAAATGCAGTTAAAAACACAGAATTGGTTTGACATGCATAGAAAATTGGTGACATTTGACGATTATATTACAACATTATATTGTTGTGATGTATTTCTTTGTTTTTTACTCTGTTAACTGTTCTTTTTTTTGCTTGTGCGCCTTGCAATAGAGATGCCAGAATGCATAATGGGTGACTTGAGTTGAGAGGTTCTTCTGGTTTTAATTTTATATTTTAATTTATCTTTCCTTTCATGGTAAGGTATGTGGCTTTTCTAATGTCTCACTAGTTATTTGCACCGGTGCTTTCATAATATAGTCAAAACAGCTACTACAGAAAAACAGATCTTCTGTTATGTCTGAAAAAAGGAGAGAAAGTGGAAAAAAAGAGTAAAGTTACCAGTTTGCTTTGGAAACAGAAACATCATCTGTACTTTCAGGTATTATGTATAGCTTGTGACAACACAGTAGGATGCAAAATAAAACTGGAATATGAATATTTACAGTAATGATTATATTGAAATTGAAACAGAATAAACATGTAATATCTCTGTTTTCGTGTATCTTGTATTACCAGTCATAGAAAGAATATTACAATAGGCAGGGGAAAAAATAAGTTGTCATCAGTCTTGAGGGGTGATAAATGATATGTGCATATTCTGTTTGTATGAATTATCTTTTTTTTACTATATAAAGATAGCACAATGGCAAATATGCTAGAAAACCCCAAATCAGATAGGAAAAGCAGAAGTGCAAGGCTTTCTGATCTATCATTTATTATAAATATAATTTTATTAAAGCTTTCATTTGATTTTCCCCTTGTTTTATGACTGAAGTTAGGTGACAGCTAGATCAGTCAGTTCATGTGATTACTATACATCCTTGGTACTGAATAGAAACGTATCTGTCTTGCACTTGATGAGGTCACGTGGTACGAACGAACTGTGGGTAGGAATGCAGAAAACATGATGTGAGCAGTATCAAAACAGTTTTTCCAGATAATAGGATAATAATTAGGATGTTCAGTGATAAAATGTCAAATATGTGGGTTTCTGAAATTCTGATCATTGCTTACAATATCCATGCAATCACATTAGAGAAAATAATCTGGAGCTGAGAGAACGCCTGCATTTTTGAAAGAGAGAGATAAATAAGTCTTGTGACAGTCTTTGTGCATAGCAGTTGATTAGTGTGTCTCTAAACTGACCACCTGCAGTTCTGGGGAGCAAGGATCTCAGCTGGAGAGTCTACCAGAATGATTTTCATGATTAATGCCTCTAGACACCTTTGCAAAAGAAAATTGCTATCAGCTGCTATAATAAATTTCTGTGTGTAGCCTCTTCTATTTATAGATCTGCTGCAGATACCAGGAGAGGAGTGTAAAGGAGATACTATATTGCTTTTGTTTGTGCTGCATCAAGAAGCCTGCTTTCAACTATTTTAATATCAGCATTACATAGTAAAGCTAATTAAAAAAGCAACAATAAACTGAATTGTTGCTGGAAATCTACAACTGATGGTGGTGATCTCTAAAACTAGTTACTACATGTGTTTCTGTTTATTTATAGAAGAGAGGACAGATCATCACTGCTGCCTGCGAAACATACAGATACTGTAGTCTTCATCTTTAAAAAAAAAATCTCATGCATTCTTCTATTGAGCTGTATATGTTAATATTGGACTTTTTCTTTTATAGTCTTACTTTTATTATTGTGGAGAAGATTAAAAATAACAGATCTCGTAAAAAATTGTGAGGAGTTTATTGTTAACAAAATAAACATGTTCTAACATTTCACTAACATCCTAGTAACAAAGAAGAGTGATTCCTAATGAGGCAAAGAAAACAGTTTTAAGAGTTCAACAAAATAATACAAAGCTTGAAAATGTAGCAGCTAACCACACAGGAAAACTATCACGGACAATTCACATCTATTATCATACTGAAATACGAAGTCCCAAATGACTTCCTATTCTCTCTCAAAGCAGTCTGTCCCTGTACTTGATTAAGAAGGGGACAAGGTCTCACCAAATCTGTTCGATTAATCTTAGCTGCAAGAAACAAATGAATGCTTGAATGACCAGAGGCTTCTCTCCTCCCAAATGGATTTCACTATTCCATGATATCCTGCTATTCTTTATAAATGCAAGAAGCAAATGAAAGGGAACAGAAGTCAGAATGGTAGTTTATTTTGCCTGTGCTGGCTCCAAGAAAAAGTCATTGGATAATTACACACAAGAGCTGAAGAAAGTGAATAATGCATGAAAGAAACAAGGAAAACATTAAAATTTTGAGGCCGCAAAATTAGGAACAAATTTGGAGTGTTTTGCTGAAATGTGTTATATGTCTATATTAGTGTTTGTGTTCAGATCCAGAACATGGTTTTGAAGGAAACGTCCTTGTTGTCTCCAGTTAAAATGCCTTGGTTCACACTGCAGAGTAGTCTCAAGAGTACATGAACTTAATTCTTCTGAGAAGAACCTGCATCAGAAGACGGTCTCACACCTCAGGTACTCCAGCTGCTAATGGACATTCAGTCCATGGGGTCAGACCAGGTCTAATGGGAGTTAAAATTCTGTTGTGGTTTAGACCCAGGTGGCAACCAAACACCATGCAGCCACTCTATCACTGCAAAAGGAGAGAATACAACAAAAGGCTTAAGGTTCATGACAAAGGACAGGGAGGGCTCACTCACCAATTATGGTCACAGGCAAAAGACAGACTCAATTTGGGGAAACAAAATCAATTTAATTTACACGCAAAACCACCAATCCAATCAGAGCAGGGTAGTCAGAAAAGAAACAGGGTCTTAAATACATATGAAGGAAGAGCATCACAGTGAAAGAAAATGGGAGAAGAGACAGAAATAGTGTAGAAAAGGAGTGGAAGAGACAAGGATAATACTCCTGTAGCACCATCACTTCATGTCACCATCCTCATGAAGAAAAAAAGCATAGGGAAGATGAACTGTTCTTTGACATTCTTATAATCTTCCTCTGAAATGGTTAAGGACACACTTTTCATTATCATTTCCCATGCTAAAATATCCCTTTGATCTTTGGTCTAGACAGTAGATTGGAAAGAAAATCAGCAAGAAGTATTTGCATGGTTAGACTGGATATTGGTAATTCAATAATACAATTTCTTCTCCTTGAATCACTACTACATCAGTGGGCTGATTTAATGAAATCCAAGTTTTATATAAGATTGACACCTTTGGGATGCCAACACAGGTTTTGATAACTTTTTTTTTTCCTAAATATTGCACAATGTGGAGGAGACTGGATTGCAACACATTAATAATATAGTCACAGCTGTATTTAGCCACAGTTTTTGATTTTTAAACTAATGCTCTTTTAAAAAGAAAATTTATAAACCCTCTGCACAATGGGTCATAGACATCATTTGTACTCTGGTGACACAGTGCTGTGGTTCTCCAAAGCAGACTATAATTTTCTAATATGCCTGTGTTTTTCCACCTCTAAAGTGGGAGTGCTATGCTCTGTGACTCCCACTGAAAGCACTGTACATGCCATTTGTGTAGTAGTTGTAAGAGGGATGCCCTGAAAGGAAGCGCACTTAACACCCTTTAATTGTGACTGTGCTAAGCTGAGACTGTCAAAACCAATGTGTTGCAGTGAATTCAACGTTTAACAACACAAGATCTTTTAGTGCTCTCACTATATTATCTGGAACAAAGCTATGGAAGCTGGAAGGAACAACTTCCCAAGCTTATTCAGTTAATAAATAGTAGATATAATTCAGATTTTTTTTAAGTTGTTACTATTATTTACACCTAGTGCCATTTTGATTTAAATTACTGGAAACAGAAAGGAGCATAATACTTTATTAGTTCAAACTTCAAGTTGAATTACACTTCATGCAAAGATTTGTTGAAGATCTTTCTAGAAAGTCCCAGGATAATGTAATGGTGATTAGGATATTCCTTTGAAAGATTTGTGTAATAGCCAAATCCAGAGAAAGTCATTGCAGCCCGAAGGATAACCTTATCTCATCAATAATCTTAAAAATATCAAAGGACAATATATAAAGGAGGCATTTCTTCTTTGTGCACAGCAGGCATTTTTCTAACATATATCTGCCAATCTTTCCTTGTATTATACAGCTCCCAAAAATCAATTCAGCTTTCCTGCTGCTTTAATACTTTCACCCAGGTTTCCTCAATTATGGTATCTTCTCTAGACCTGAGTGCTTTTGTTAGTTAGCTTTACTGTTTTTTCCTCTATCAGGTATTATTATTCTGCAAGCTCTGTAATTCACTTGAAATTTCCATTCCTTTCACTGCAAGCACTTTTGTATTGGGTTTGCATGGCCAGGTTTTGGTGGCAGGGGGGCTACAGTGGGCTATGTATTTCCTTTGTACCTATTTAGCACCCATTACCCTTCTATTTTAAAAAACATTCTTGATGACAAGGAGTTGACCATTGTTACTTTCTTGTAAGCCTCATCTATGTACAGGCTGGAAGCCAGGAATCTCTTAAGAACTCACATGGAGGGGAAGTTAGGCTTTGAACTTGTGCGATCACCTTTCCGCAGTGATTTACTCTGTTGACAAAATTATTTCCCAATACCTCCTGTTAATTCTAATGCACAGCCTTCTTTTCAATCGTAGGTATCTACCTATTACAATATTACTTTAACATTAATTTGAAAGTCATATCTCTCCACTTTGCCTATTCAAAGCTTATATGTAGTTTCTAATTTTTTTAATTGTATTTGCCATCTATCCATAGACTTGCTTTCTTTTCTGATTCTTTAAACTGACACAGGAGAAGATAATAATCCTAATCAGCCTAATCAGTAAAGATGGCAATGTAGCACACTGCCTGGAATTTTACACATTCTTTGCAAGAGTGTAACTTCAGATATAACTGAAAGTCATTTGCTTATGGAAAATATTTTTTCAAGCTCCTGGTCAAATGAAGTTAATGACTATGTATGGAGCTATAGCCTCTCAAACATTGAATCCTGGGAATGATGTGGGCTGTGTTCATTTCTATTAACACTGGAATCTAAACCTATTTTGAAGCTGGAGTGATATATGAATGACATAAGCAATTGAAGTGACCATATTTTCTACAAATTCAGCGCTTACGAAAGGTGGTACATTTGCTGAAATTCTCTGGTTGGCACAAACTAGATAATGTGTTTCCTTACCAATGACCAAGGTAATTTCTGTGCCTCAGAAGGTAATTCACGCCTCTGTGTCTTTTCAATCTGTGGTGTCTTTCACTGACAAAGTCTTTAACTCTGTCATATATAACTCCTAGAGAATTGAAATCAGACTCCTGGAAGTTCCCAAAGAGCTTTGTACAGCCCTCAGACTGGCACATCATCAGTCACATGATGTAACTGAATTCGTAGGTCATGTTTGAAGAATACTGATTTTCAGGAATCACCTCACGTATACTGGGACATAAAGTCTAGAGCTAATTCTTATCTCAGACCAACAGTGGTGTTTCATCACTGGAGATATATCTAATTACGCTGTAAGCATGGAATATGTGGTGCTGGAATCCATAAAAAAGAAAACAAGAAAAAAATCTAAGCATCCTAGATCCTTGTGGTTCTTTGAACAAGAATAGTAAAATTGGCCTTTATCAGGTATTGCACTCTGATGTTAAATGCAGCGTAAGGACTTCCTACAACAATAGAATACCATTTTTTGTATTTTCAAAACACAATGTCTCTTAAAGCTTCTAGGTGTCTATCCTTTGTTTCTTTCTTCCCATCTGTTTGAGATTCACTTACATTCCTATTGTACTCCAGCTATCTTCCTCTACTGTCAGGAATAAGGAAAAGGAAGCTACAGCACATTCTTCTTGTGTATCGTTTCTCTGGAGTGCCAGCAGCCTTCAGAAGGATTAAGAAATCCCTGTAGCACAGGATTTCTGCTTATACATTAACTGAACTGCAGGAGGTTGAGGAAAAGTCGCAGATTCCCTTTGCCCATGGCTCTATCTGAATATCTACAATTAATTCAGACTAAGTTATTTCTTTAAACGACATCAAAGGTAAGTTTGGAAAACTGGAAACAAAAAGCTGTTAGGAACATAAGTGTATTTGAGGGACCAAATCTTGACCCTTCTACCACAGTTTTCTTCTAGTACAAATTAAAGTATAGGAGACTGCACAAAGATTTTACAAAGACCAATTGCTTAAGCTTGCACATTTGAACATGAAAAAGGCAAGCGGAGTGTTGAGTACTAGAACTACTGACAATATTGACTGAAGTCAAAAGTTAGCAATCACCGTGTGCTTTTGAATTTGTTACAATATAATTTTTATCAATAGCTTGATTTGTTCTGTCTTGTAGGTTGACCTTTTACTTTGATGGCTGCCTCAACTTTGAATTTCACACATTCCTGGGTGATGGCTATGACTTATGAAGGATATAAGGTGTCCTAAAAACTGTGAAATCAAATGTTATAAAACTGAGTGTTGGCATTTTTCAAATGCGCAAGAACTGTTACTGTTAGAATGGTTCCATTGTTGAGAATTAGCACAGCTGAGTGTCGCACCAGGCTGAACTAATGTAAAATGCAACAGGAAAAGTCTGTTTTGCAGCTGGCCTTTGTAATTGGTACAAAGGACTATTTGTGTACCATTTTTTCCAACAGACCTAACTTAAAATAGAGGTCAGGTAGGCCAGGTAGTCTGACTTATTTGCAGCAAAAGGCAAATGACAGTCTTGAAAAAGTAAATTACAAGAGAGTATGTATGAGAGGAAAACCATTGCATCAGAGCATCATTAGAAGTACTGTTATTTGCTTCCAGACTTCCTTCTGAGAAATAAGTCAATTCCTCTTTCATGATATCATGTTGCTGGTCTGTTTCTTTCCATTTATGCAGAAGAGTTACAGGAAGTTATTCTGTCAGTCTGACTCTACGGGCTACCTTATCTTGCAAACTTCTGGGGAATGGAAATAGCCACTTTTTAAAATAAGACACTTTAACTTACAAATGAATGACTAAAGTAATCTAAATTCATACTGGAAATATGTATGTAATCATTTACATTTAATCATAGTGGTGTTTAGAGTAGCTTAATGGAAAAAGCAGATGTGTAATTTTACATTGTTTTCTGGATATAGGGTGTCTATAGGGTTTAGCAAGATGATGTCTGTGACAATATTAATCTTTAAATGTAAATAATCTTCCTCATGTCTTCTGAACATTTTTTATTTTCCAGTGTGCATCAGTATGATGTCTATCCATCTAAAATGAAAGTACTGGAGCAATTGCTAATAGCATTCTGGTATTACATTGTCTCATTCTAATGTCTGAATATTTCACATATATGTCTTTTCATTGCTGGGCGGAAAGAATGGTGCTGCAGTCTGTTATATATGCTGTACTCTTCTGACAGAAGAACTTCTACTCCACTGATTCAGTAGCAAGGATGGTGATTTGAAAGGTCTATCAGTATTTTTTCCATAAAGTTTCAAGGTTATGTCCATAAAGCAGAACGAGGAAATCATGGAAGTAGAATCAGATGTATTCAACTTAGATTTAATCTAATTAGCACTGTTACCACCTGCAGTGAAAGCATGGCAGAATGTTTCATCCTGACTGCTAATTCTTCAAGGAGAGCAGGGCTTTTTACTGGCATGTATTGATTTTATTACCCATTCTATCTTCATGAAAACTACCGTAGTTGTGCCTTTTCTACAACTATTATCTTTTTAGTTTGCTTTATAGGCATGTTCTCTGTGTATCCATAGAGACAAGCACAGAATGAACTGTGATGCCTTGTAGTCGCACATTTGTTTTGAAATTACCACATAATGGAATGAGAGTGACTTAAAAAAAAAAGGCATGGAAAAAATAGCACTATATACAAAAATGTAGCCAGAGGAGAGAATAAGAATACATATTAACCCCTCCTGTTTACTTCCTTCAGTCAACAAACATAATTACCAAATCCACATTGGCTGCAAAGAAAAAGTAACCCTGGAGTACCATGTAGAACCTCAGTTCTGATCAAAGGTAGGGGCAGGTCCCCTACTGATTACTCCTGGTCCAGAGCGACAGACTCTTCCACTCTTGCATTGTTAGCTGCAAAGCTCTTAACTTCTGAAGAGGAGGATGAAACATGCTTCCAGAAAGCTTCTGAGAGACTTGATTAATTAAAGATTATTCTAGAATGGAGCCTGGAGTCCAAAAGTTGTTTGAGACCTGTACCATAAATTACCATAGAATCACAATAACTTGATAGAATCTGAGGATATGCAACATTTTTATTTTACAGGTATAAAAATTAAAAATAGAAATGTCATCTGTGCTAGCCAAATGAATTACACAACCATTAGTCAAAGAAGAACAATTTCTTTGTTAACTGATTCAATTTTCTGATGTGCTTTGTAAAGCTTTTTAAAAAGATTTAGGACTGGAAGGCAGTTCCCTGGAGCTGAGGTCCCCTTACAACTAAATAGCTTTCACATGAAAGATTATGTCTCTCTTGAAACTCCCACCTGTGACTGAATTTCGAACACAGTAGCTTTTAATGCGTTGAAGAGTCAGAGAGCTAGACCATAGTGTGAATGTTCAGCTTGTGTCTGAACCACATGACTGGTTTCATGAGGATCATAATCTTCAGCACAGTGGCAGATGCTTTAATGTAGACAAAGATCTCCATGAAACCACTTAGCAACAAAAGAAGCTGGTAAAACATCTGAATTCTTTGATGCATGTGCTTCTCCTCATTGCAAACAAGAAAAAAAAAAAAGAATTCTTGCTTTACTCAAGGATGTGTAATCCTGAAAGTTAATACTCAAAAATATGCTGTTATGGGACAAATCACAATGTGATACAAATAAAATGCTTCCAAAATCAAAATCAAAATTATGGGATTTGTGTGCCCAGACAGTAACCAAATATTTTTAGTGTTAGATATTGAGGAAAAGGGTGCAAGAAAATGGGAAGGCCTGCTGATGCACAGCTATAATTGAACCGTATTCTCTGCGGTATATAACCTCTGTACTAAATCGATGTATGCTCAGGGGTAGAAAAGTACTAAAAGATACGTTGTCATCAAAACCAGGTAGGGTTTTCCATTTGCTTTCATTTTAATATTTTAAATTTATTTTGTGAAATTCTGACTTTGTTACCATTCACTTAGGACAATTTATATGTAATCTATGTAAACATGAATATCATAATCAATGACACAAATTTTTAGGTTAGTTTGACATTGTATCATCTACGAGATAAAGGCTTTCACAGATATTTGACTGCCCTGATATAAAATATTGTTGATTGTAAACGTTTATTAAACATTTTTCTACTGAACGTCTTAAAATGTAAAATCAACAATTAATCAGTATCTTCTAGTCTACGATGAGCAAACTCCTTCAAAATCTCACTTTCCTTTTGTGCCTATATTATCCACATTACCATTTCCTTTTGAAGTTGTTAAAGAGAAGAGTAACCGAACTGTTTCAAATATGTTAATATTCACAGTTTTTTATTTGTCAAACAGCAATAAAATTCGTGTCACGGTGGTATTTGTGGGAAGTGGACCTCTGGCAGAGGTTTCTGCTAATGCTGCTGCTGAACACAGAATATCTTCAGGAGGATTGAATCTCTGTTGTGATTGTAAAGAAAGCAGAGTAAGAGCAGTTTGCATTGCAGTTATAAGAAGCTGGCTTGAGTCCTCCAAGATTTTGCAATGCACAAAATCTTTTCAGGCAGAAGTCTCTGTAACTCGGATGGCTACCCTTAAACGTATTTTCTGCAGTAATATAATTCTACGTCTTCTTGTTTATGACAAGTTATCATTTGTGTGTTTCCTGTGTTTCAGTGAAAGGATTTGTGCTAGACTGGAAACTACAGCACTGGAAGAATGGAGTGATTCATTGCTGAGGTGAAACTATGGTAAGCTTTTACACTGCTCTAACTCTTCGGCTCCACAGGTGGTAGCTATGGCAGCATCACTTGTGCAGGGAGAATACCATGCAGCTGCTGATGTTTTAAGGAAAGTTAAATTTTTTATTGCTAAAAGCAGTTCTAGATAGCACAATACTTATATATGGCGTTATTGCTATGTTACTACTAAAGACTAACTCATTCACAGTGAGAGTATCTGTAATAAATGCTAAAAATAGAAAAAATAGAAATGGAGTGACTAAGTAAACAAAGAATATTTGAAGCTGTACAAGTAGAAGACACATAAAAAGCTTGACATGGCTTTAAAAAAGTATAATATATGCAGCTGTAACTAAGATTTGTTATATATGTCCAGTTTATCTAAAGATCGCTACTTTACACTGGCGAGGCCCCATCTTGAGTACTGTGTCCAGTTCTGGGCCCCTCTCTACAAGAAGGATGTTGAGGTGCTGGAGCGTGTTCAGAGAAGGGCAGAAAAGCTGTTGAAGGGTCTGGAGAGCAAGTCTTATGAGGAGCGGCTGAGGGAACTGGGGTTGTTCATCCTGGAGAAAAGGAGGCTGACGGGGCACCTCATTGCTCTCTACAACTATCTGAAAAGAGGTTGTAGTGAGGTGGGGGTTGGTATCTTCTGCCATGTAACAAGTGACAGGACAAGAGGAAAAGGTCTTGCACCAGGGGAGATCTAGGTTGGGTATCAGGAAAAATTTCTTTAGGGAGAGGGTCATTAAGCATTGGAACAGGCTGGAGTCCCCACTCCACATTGGAGTCCCCACCCCGGAAGTGTTTATAGACGTGTGCATGTGGTGCTGAGGGACTTGGTTTAGGGACCCTGGCAGTGCAGGGTGAATGGTTGAACTTGATGATCTCAAAGGTCTCTTCCAACCAGATGATTCTGTGATTTTTCTTCAAAGTGGTGCAGTAATGTACCAAACATGCAAACTAATCTCTATTACACAGGACTCCATAAATTTCAAATTTTAGAGCAGACAGGAAAAACATAGTTTTTGTGGAGTGCCTCTAGCACTCTATTTGTATATTATAAAATATAGATGTATAGATAAGTTGTGCTGCTGATGTGATACAATAAGATACAAAGAACACTAGAACTATGATTTCCTCTAAGAATTACCAGTATAAATCATATAGGGTCACAACACATACATTAATCACTCCTTCCTCATACATCACCACCTGCCAGGGGATGGCTGATAATGTGCCCTCTCTCATTCTTAAACAGTTGCAGGCAGTGCCTGAAATAGTATTATGTCCTGTTTTATGAAGGTTAAGTATTCCGGAGAAAAGGCATCGTCCTCTTACTACCCAAGCTGTTAAAAAGCCTCATCCTCCATTCATCATCATTTCAGCAAATACATTGCTTCGTAGTCACTGTGCACTCCTGCCTGCCAGGAAACACAGCCCTCTGAAGAGCACAACCTGCAGCATGTTCCCACCACCTGTCATATTGCAACAGCAGAGTTTTTCCAAATGCACACCAGAGACCCTGCGAGAAAGCCCCAAAACACACTTCACTGCAGCCAATCTGATGACAAGGAAAAAAGAATTCCTTCCCACTGCCCCAGAAGAAATTAGCTCAATGTTCACAGTGGCTCACAGGATTCACAGTTGTGCTTTGACTTACGAACAAAAACTAGTGATCTCCCAGTAAAAGACTTGTGACATACAAGGCAGTATCGTACACGCTTTCTTTTCACGATATGAAAAAGAACTGGCAATCTATCTATCTGACTCATTTTTGACGTGTCTTATTAACTCGTGAGACAAACTCAGAACCCTTTCTTCCTCCAGGAAGACAAAGCCATACTCTCTTTTAGCATATGTGACATGCATTCTTGAAATGGAAATTTTCGCTTCTAAAACCTGTCCGATGGCCAAGATGCGCTGCTACCAGGCTATGCCTCCTCACTTGAAACAGTACAAGGTAGCAGAGGCACTTCCCTTTTTTTTTTCCTACTTTTTGCCACTTTTTTTAGTCTTTACAAAATTAAGAATTTTGGAATATTATGAGTGACAGAAAAGAGATGAAAAGTGAAAAGCCTAGCTATTGCACTCCATCACATTTAGCAGCAAAACAGAAGATCTATTTTTTTCCACAGAAAATGTATGCAATTAAAAATGCTGCTATTTTTAAAGCTAACTTTTTCTATTACTAGGCTATTATTATCACCATGGCAAGTCTAAAGCTGCAAATACTTTGCACTGACGAGGTTCTCTGTCTTGTGACAGATATTAGAAAAAAACATTAGATCAGTTTTCTCCTGAGTTGAATATTATGCAGGATTTGAAATACATGAGGTTTTTGCTGGGAACCAGCATTTGCTAGAGACTAGCTAGGTCCCTTATGCATTAGATTTAGGTCAAAGTTTGGACTTAATTTCTTCATAGTCTCTCACTCCCACCAAAGAAGCTAACTGCTGCTGAAGGCACAAACAGCGAGGACAATCTCCCTCTAAAAGCTAAACAGTTCATAAAGCAGGTGGATTTGGAGATTATTAATGATTTTATACATTGACCTACTACTGAAGTGTAATCTACAGGATATTTCATAGTTCACTGCTGTAGCAACATAGCAAGGAATCAGGCTCTCAATATTTATTCCAACTAGCTGTGCTGGATCTGGCTGGGAAAGAATTAATTTTCTTCATAACAGCCTGTACAGTGCTGTGTTTTGGATTTGTGACCAAAGCAGTGTTAACACATCAGTTTTATTTATTGCTGAACGGTGCTTGCAGAGCATCGGTGATTTTTCTGTTTCTTGCTCTGAGTAGGCTGAGAGCAGGCAGGAAGTTAGGAACGGACAAAGTGAGGACAGCTGGCCAAAGGAATATCCCATACCATAGGAAATCGTGCTCAGCTGTGAAAACTGGGAGCTTATCTTTCCAAAGTAGCTGTTGTTTGAAGGCTGGCTGGGTGTTGGTCTGCTGGGGGTAAATGATTGCTTTTGCACTATTTGGGGTTTTTTTCTTTGTTTTTCTTCACTTTTTAAACTGTCTTTATCTCAACCACCAGTTTTCTTGCTTTTGCCCTTCCAACTGCCCCCCATTTTGCTGGAGGCAAGTGAGTGAGTGACTGGGGGTGGGGGCTTACCTGCTGGCCAGGGTCAAGCCACGCCACTGAGTAACTGACAAATTCGCAATGGGCCTGGGAGCTCCTGTAGCAGGAGCTGCAATACAGTCACTCTGGAGGAGTTTGCCTTTGGCATGCTATCAAGGACGAATGATGTGGCTCAAAGACTGGAAAATCTGGACTTTGCAAGGGACATTAGCTTCCTGTAATTCTTCCGCATTTTGATAACAACAAACATTTGTTAGAGTGAGTTCACTAGCAGGTCAGGATTTGTGCGACAAGCAGGCTGCAATGAGAGCTAGCAGAAATCCTGCATATCCTTAAGGGCTTTCGTAAATGATTGCTTTTGCACTATTTGGGGTTTTTTTCTTTGTTTTTCTTCACTTTTTAAACTGTCTTTATCTCAACCACCAGTTTTCTTGCTTTTGCCCTTCCAACTGCCCCCCATTTTGCTGGAGGCAAGTGAGTGAGTGACTGGGGGTGGGGGCTTACCTGCTGGCCCGGGCCAAGCCACGCCACTGAGTAACTGACAAATTCGCAATGGGCCTGGGAGCTCCTGTAGCAGGAGCTGCAATACAGTCACTCTGGAGGAGTTTGCCTTTGGCATGCTATCAAGGACGAATGATGTGGCTCAAAGACTGGAAAATCTGGACTTTGCAAGGGACATTAGCTTCCTGTAATTCTTCCGCATTTTGATAACAACAAACATTTGTTAGAGTGAGTTCACTAGCAGGTCAGGATTTGTGCGACAAGCAGGCTGCAATGAGAGCTAGCAGAAATCCTGCATATCCTTAAGGGCTTTCATTCTTCATTTTTTGACTCTGTTCCTGCTGGCGCACAGACCACAGCAGACTCCTTGCACAGGTTCTGTGACGGCAAATAGAGAAAACTCACTCACCTGGAGTCAGTACAAATCCCAGTAGCATGCCCACAGAGCTATAAATATGTCCTTGGAGTCGACACTAAGGGGAACTGAGCAGCACACCAAAACATGCAGAGACTTTTTGGTCTGGCATAGTGTAGTCCTTGAAATCCAGGAATAAAAAAGACTGCAAGGGAGGTGAGCGGCATGCTATCAAGGGAATCATCTAAGATGGGGAACAGTTATCATTAACAAGCCATTCAGCAAGTCTTATCTTTGCTTAACATTGGTTATCTCAGAATAATTGTAACCATTCTTGCACAAGGAAATACTGGACAGTGAGACCCAAGAGGATGGACCAAAGCACACCAGGGACTTGATTCTGCAGGGCATTTTGTGATACTTATAGATACTATCTTTGAGAAGGAGGCATGGTTGCTTCCTGCGTTATTTGTAAGAGCGTTTCAGAGCAATCAGAATTAGAAAATTGCTTCCACTATTGGTAAAAGATGGTCAGTCAGAGTTCTGGACTTTTTGGTCTACAAGGGATGCTAGGTATGTCTCTCGCAAAAGAGGATAGTTATAATGCAACACTGAGTGGCGCCCATCTTCTCATGACCTGCAGCAAAGGACATCTGGAATCAGAAGTGTTTCATAGTCCTTAGTAGTTATTTTTTCTCCACAAACCTGTCTGATCCCTTTCCAAACCAATATTAACTTTGAACAATTACAATGTATGGCACTTTTCCACTGCTTATTACTTAAATATCTACCTCTGCTCTGAATTTCTGTCTCCTTTGATGATGTGGTGTACATAATTTCCTGTATTAGAAGATGAACAATTATTGTCTATTTGCTTTTCTCATGTCTCTCTTGATGATGTAGACTTCAATCTTCAAACAACTCTTTTCCATGCTGCAAAAATCTGAAGCTAATGCATTGAAGGAGGCATTGCATTTCTTTGATCATCCTTCTTGCCTTTTTTCCTTTAACTTCATCAGTCTCTTTTTTTGAGATGAGAGAATGACAAAAAATCATGTGGGGTAATGGAGCCCTATAAATTAATATTTGTGCATCATGATGGTTTGTTCCCTGTCCCCATTCCACACCCCGCCCCGATGCACACACTTCCTAGGGATAGTTCACCTCAGCTTTGGGAAAGACTACAAAACCTCTGTATCTTGTGAACTACATGCCCTAATTCTTTTCCTTAAGTAGGATAAAGGGGTTTTTTTTAATATTTCAAATTCAAGAATATGAGGCAGAACAGGTAAACAACATCAATGCACCAGTCACATGCTTATGCCTGATTAAAAGGTGTGTCTGTTATAATGCAATTACAACTTTCTCTTTTAATTTCAGGTCACCTTTGTGTCTGTATTTCCATTAATGTTTAAATGTGATTTCACAATTACTAAAATGCATATCCAGTTAAAAATAATGAATAAAAGAAAGTTAGGAAAAGGCTACATTCTGAATAGCAAAAAAAGTGAAAATGACGTCTTGCTTATTATGTTACACCCTGCTGGCTTCAAACCATTAAAATGCCTGTGTTAGAAAGTGGTTAATTATATTCTAAGGTGCTCTGAAGTAAAATAGTTTTAAATCTGTTTCTAAATGTGTTTCTATTCAAGGCAGATTAAGGCCATTTATCTCAAAGAGCTGTTGTGCAGAGATGACAAGTATACAAACACATCCTAATTGCAAAGGGCTCTTGGCCATTGCTGAAATACAAAGGAAAACATTATTATGAGTTAAGGTTGAAAAGAGTGATAAGAAAAAATCACAGTCACCTGGAATTTTAAAAATTTACATTTTCATCTATTATGTCCATTTTTCTAGAAATCAGCGAATAACACTGCTAAGGCACACAAAATTGATAAAATCTAAAGCTTTCTGCTGTCTGGTCTTCAAGTAACAGGAATACATTCAGCGTTGTGTCCTGAAAGCACAAGAGTCTCCTACTAGGATGACTGTGGTATGTCTCATTTCTTAGGACTACCTGCAGTTGCCACTGAAAATTACATTTTAGAACTGGTAAACCTCTAGAAAGGAAAGAATAGAAAACAATCATCTGCATTTTGAATAAATGTTTCTGATTGTCCAAGGATCATTACTGTTTGGTTTCTGATCAGTCTTGCTGTATTTATGGAAATGATATGGTAGGATTAGAGCGTGCTAAGAAACATGGAATGGGAAAAAAATCCTTGCTCTTCCACAAATTTCCAGACCTTAGGCAAAACTCTTAGATGTTTTCACTGAAGAGCATTAAGACTGCAATAGCTTCACTATAAATACCACCTACAAAGCGGCCTGATGAGATCCCTCTGCTAGCACAACCAACTTGTCTTAAAAAGACCACCATGCACAAGTTTTTGGTAGCAAAGGAATTCAAGTTAGAGGCAAGACTCAACTTTGAATCTGAATTATTTTTAACCTAAGGGAAGACAAGGTTTTTTCTAGGCTAAGTTTCTTCTTGATCTGTGAAACTAGTATAATTTTGTTTTTCTGGGTGGGTTTAAAGGATCAGCATGAAGCACTGTGGAAATATTTTCCAGATAAGCCCTTATGGGTTATTTTAAAAATTGTGTTAGAACAACATAGGATCATAGACTCATCCAACACTACTGATTCAGTGGAATTAATATGCCTCCTTCCATTTAGCAATATTTACTCCTTGACCTTAGTTTCAAGTACTGTACTGGCTGGAGAGAAGCGCTATTTTATTGTCTTTCAACACTGGAAGTTTTTTGTTTGACAAGGAAAGCTGAAAATGGCTGAATGCAAAATTAACCATTTTATTCTGACTTAAGAAAATTACTATCGTTATTTTTGTAGTTGTATTTGAAGTCAGGCTCATAAATGCAAGGTTTCAGAAGCAAAACCAATAATATCATGGCATTCCTAAGGTTTCCTAAGGCAAACTTACTAAAGATACTTACATGCAAATGGGTATACGACTTTCTTTGCATCAGAATGCTGAAAATTATTTTAGTGCTAGTCCAACTAGCGAAACTAGCCAAGCATCACTGGTGTAATACATTCTTCAGGACATTCTCTCAAGCCTGCCTGAGCTCTTAGTACATTCCCAGAAAACTATTCTGTAAAACTGCATTCCCTTCACTGAAGTTCATAGGCAAGCTAACTTGGATGTGTCTACTTATGTCCCACTACCTTTAACTGCTCTTTTAGAATATTTTTTTTTCCCAAAGGAATAGGAACTTTAGTGATTCTGAGCATATTGTTTAAAAAATAAGAGTATATGGAACCACATAATTCTGCTTATGAACAATCAAAAGAAACTCCCAATAGATTGAGACTTAATTCCAAGCCACTGCTTGTATCTAATACAGATCAGAAGAGACAAAAGCGAAAATAACTAGCAGGCAAGTATCATTACCACAAACAGACATGCAAACTTATCAAAACCTCAAGCATATAAACCTAAGACTATACACAATGATACACTGGACATGACACTGCAGGAAAAGGTTCCCTTCCACTACTTTCTCAAATTGCTGTCAGTCATTTAAGAAAGGAGTTGCCGTTTGAAAAATGCCAAAAATCCTGAAGGTAGTTTATAATGAAATCTCTATAAAAATAAGTTGCAAATGAAGATTGACACTCAGTAACTGGAAGAAAAAAGCTCACCCTCTGAAAGAATACTGGCGTTCATCTTTCAAAAGTTATAGTTGGGAAATTCAAAGTAAAAATGCTGCTGGAAGCAATTTTCTTAACAAGTATTTTTACAAACTCTCAAAAATGAAATCAAAATATATCTGAAAGACTGTAAAGTCAACTAAAATTGTTGCAGTGTCTTACGGAAATGTCAAACATCTGTATACTTTACTCCAGGTTCTCTGTTGAGTCTACATGAAGAGACTATTGATACTGCATGCATTTAATTCCATTTGAGAGAACTGAGATAGCGTGCATCATAATAGCCTTACTTTTCTTTCTTCTTCTGCATATTTAACAACACACCCCCATCTGAAGTGATGTTTAATGTATATTATGTGTATTAACGTATATTATCATTATATGTTACCGGTTGCTTAGGCAGTGCCTTGTGAAATCATTGAGGATTGGATCCTATTATAACAGGTATTTAAACACACAGGAGGAGTCAGATCTGGCAGTATAATATTTGAAGACCATGGTAACTGCTCTGTCCATGCATTTGTTTAAATCCTATGGAAAGATGAGGAGGCTCATATCCCATTGCTGCCCCACTCCTCAAATCTATCTGTAAGCAGGAGTGACAAACCTCACCCAGACTTTCCTTAATACAGTTCATACTACTAAACATTTTTAGTGTATGCTGGGGGTTTTCCATGTCCCAAAACCTTGGGAGAAGAAGATTTGTACCACTAGACCATGACTTGTAAGATTATTTTATTATGCTTAAATGCTTGAATAGTTGAACAACAGTCTGGTAATTTCATTGTAGGTACAACTGGGAAATGAGCCATTTTAGCAAATGAAAGGCTTCCCAGCATGTTACAAATGTTTCGTGTGTTTGCAATTTGTTATCACAGTGTAACTGGCTGCTTCTACCATTGGTACCCTCAGCAGTAGGCTTAAGTACTAGGTAGCACAATCAGGAGCCTTCATCAGTCAGGTTTCAGAACTGCTTTTTGACACTGCAATGTTTATGGTTCTGGCAACTGTCTCAAACGTAAACTCTGTGGTCATCTGGATAAAATAATGCTCTTATACTGAGATGATAAATTAAAACTACTATATAGAATTTATATACATGTGTTATTACGCCCTTGGTTTAGCATTATCTTAATGTACTCTGCTGCAATAAAGCTCTGTACATTTGCAGAAATATACTGCAATTTTATACAGTTACATAAAAGCTTTATTGAAATAATACTGCACAGCATTTTTATGCATTTCTTAAAATAGCAGAAACATAATGTAACCCAAAAATCACAGGCTATTTAATAATGCATGAGATGTTAAAATTATGCCGCTTTTGTATCATAAATTGTCCTGTTTTTTTTCTTCTTCTTAGTGTCTCAGATGTTCTCTTTAACAGTGTGCTGCTTCACCCCCTTCACTATCTCAATGCTAAGTATAATTTTACAGCGCACTACTGTTGTATTTTTCCTACCAATCTACAACAGATTCTAAGAAGCAGTTATAGAATAAAGGAGTTCTTTTTGCTCCTACATTTCCATTTTCTTTGCTTCATTTGCACACATTCAGAAAAAGCTGAAGGAACTGCCATGTTTTTGTTGCTGAATGCTGTTTCAGACCTTATAAAATTAAGGAAGACATATTAATTAATTAAAATTAAGAGAGACATCACAATAATCTTATACATAATTTTACCGCCTCTGGATACCCTTACATGTAAAAAGGGATGTTCACAGAAACTAAAGACTTTATTTAAGGGTCTTTTTCTCAGTCAACATAAAGATATTTTAGAAGTCAGTGCTTACATACTTTACTAGAAAAGAATATCCTTGCCTCTTCAGCTCCTGAAGTAGGCAGGCATTGTCTTAAGTGTGCAACACATTTCTGTCACAAGGGGACCCTAAAGCAGTGCAATCCTGTTGCTTAGCAATATCAAATAAACAAGATTAAAACCAATTCATCCTATTTTCCTGTGCTCTGCAGTTGTTCCTTTTCTGAAATATCCACAGGCATTTTTGACTAAGCCATACTAAGCTTCTATCCAGTATGATAGCCTATATTTTCAAAGATATGAAAAAGGCAGTTTTATGAAATCTTTTAACCAGCTATTGCTGAATGTTTAAAATTATTAGATTGCTACCAAACTGGAACAATACACTTAACAATTATATTTGTGGAAAACAAAATCAAGCCTTCAGATTCCTTAAAAAAGAGAGGAAATAATACTGTGCCAGAAGCAGAATTTCTTATTCACATATCTCAGAATCAGTGAATGGCTGAGGCTGGAAGGAGCCTCCAGAGGTCACGTGGTCCAACACCTCTGCTCAGTCAGGGTCACACACAGCCGGTTGCCCAGGACCACATCCAGAAAGATGTAGACCCCACAACCTCCCTGGGCCATGTGTATCAGCATATATTTAGCTAATAATGTAGTACAAAACAAATTAAAAAAATTTCGGAATATATTATTTTATTGTTATTTCACTCCTTATCAAGATAGTTACAAGGAAGTACCAAGAAATACAGACACTGGCAACATGACAAGCAATCACTTTAATTTAAAGATATCAGCTATTAATAACTACAGCAGTCACTCAGATGGAAGTTGTTTAAACAGGTGAAATAACAGAGCAGTCCAAATAGACAGTGAAGGATTTTTTGCTGCATTTTGAGCATTTTCAGTGCTTAAAAATCTTACTTCTCAGTTGGTTAGCTTGCAGTTGTAATCAAATTTTCAGACTTGTTGTGTCTTGTAAAGAAATGCCAAGACAGACATATTTTTGAGAAACTGTAACACCCAGCTACTTAGCGGAGTGCTTGTAATTTCAGAATGCTCCATCTCCCCAGCATTTTATATTTCTCAAACAGTTCAAATTGTAATATTTCATATTCTACAGGAAATGAGAAGATTAAAAGAGTGTTAATAAATGTATACCTAACACTTTAAAGTTTTCACAGGTTACAGTTGAATTGAAGGGCTGTAAAGAATTAAAAGAATTTCTTTAGATGTGACAAATGATGCTGAATAAAGATGCAGGGTGAAAAGAGCTGAACAGGAGAATATACAGCACAGAGCAAGAGCTATGTTATACAGAGAAAAAGTCTTTACTGTTAGAAAAATGCAGTCTATTTTTTTCTCCCTTTTATATGATAAATACAGATGTAATCACTATTAATGGCATGTCCCCTTTTACAAACATTTCAAGTTTAGTTCGGCTATATACCGTAGGATACACCAGGTGGCAGCAAAAAGTAAGCTAACAAATCCCTAACGGTAACGTACATCTAGAGATTTGGTACAGAAAATCTGCATGATTTCAACAGGGAACGAAGGAGAAGGGAAAGAAATTCTAGTTTTCTCTTGCTTAGGTATTTTCCATTAATCAAGTTGTCCACTGCATTGTCTGTTATTCTATCTCAAAGCTGAGATATTCATAACGGTCTTTCCAGGAGAACGAAATGCAGAGTCACTCTGCAGTTCAGTGCGAAGGAAGTCAGTTAGAAACCCGGTGGTGCTAATACATGCTCAAATGACCATGCCACACTATCAACGCTTTGGGTCAAACATTTTAGTTAAAGTGATCTGCCCTACTTAAATATAAGAAAATGCTGAGAAAATATGCTAAAGTAAGGCTCTGTTTTATGAATTATTTGTACCGCTGCCTCCAATATATTTCAGTTTTATAATCAGGAGTTCAAACTGCAGTCATGCAGAATATTCCCAGAAAATTTATGGATTCACCAGTATAGCCTGATTACAAGGGGAACTCTTCCCTTAAAAAATATATATATATTAAAGATATGTAAAGCTGTACCACTTAAATCTTATCTAAACTGACTGCCAGAATATTAGGTATGATACAGAGAACAGCTGTAACAACATTATACTTTGAAAAACGTTCAGAAGCTGTCATACAGTAGTTACCATGGCTCCCATTAAAGTTAATTACGTACATCTAACTGATTTCTTGCCTATACAAAAGACACAAAAAGTTATGACTAACTAAGAAAAGATTAATATAATTATTATCTCATGAGAAGGAATCCCTTATAAATTTTGCTCTATCAAAAAGAAGTGGGGAAGAGGCAAGTAATACAAGTACAAACATGCATAAAGCAGAGATCTTATTATTTATTATACTACTTCTTTTTTTCATTTCCTAGCTCCCGTTCTATCACAGTCCTGCAGACAATGAACCATGTTCTGTAGCTCACGCTTTACTTCCCAACATGATCTCCTGCACACTCATCTTCCAGAGTGTTTAGTTTGTCTAGGAGAGGGAGAATAGAGAGAAGGAAAACAGAACAGAATACTTTGTTTAAGCATCATGAGTGACTTCTTGAATTTCAGTTGTTTTAGTATATACTGTTACAGATATTAATTGACGTCTATTGAGTAATTCAGGGTTAGACATGGTAGAACTTTGCTGCAAACTTTTATTATTTGGCAAATTCATCATGTGTAAGAATACAACAAAATGGGCTTTTTTGGCCATCACCGGAAATTCCAAATAACTTACAGACCGTAGATTTAAACTACAGAGCTTGATGAGTATTGTGTCAGAAAGGAACAATACTGTAAGAAACAAATTTCAAGTCCAAGTGTGTACATAAATTGATAACTTTTCTTAAACATCATCTTTAATATTAAGCAACATCAATTTGAAACTCCCACTGTACTAATGAGGGTATAATTTTATATCCAAAGAGGAATTTGATCTGTAATATTTATTGCTTTATTGCAGTCAAAAGAATTTTTCATCGAAATATTCCCACCTTTAATACTGTGTTTATCCATTTTTATTTTCAGAAACACTGATAAAACTTTCCTACAATATGATGGCTATCTTAATCTGAACAGAGTCAGAAGGTTTCTGGCATCCCTGTCTCCATGCGTATGTTTCTATTCCTTCCCTAAACTTTCTATACCTATCGCCATTTTGCTAAGAGTTGCTTGTGATGCAGTTTTCACTGAATTCAACTAGTTGAAAGTATGTTTCTACTGAAATAAAGACACGCAAGCACACATCCATGTTATTTCTAAATAATTTTTTAGAATTAAGAACAATTTTACTGAATCCTGTGCAATAAAAAGCAGCATTGTTTTATTTTTCATTTTGCAAATCTAGGTTTTCAATGAGGGCTAAAACCTAGAATTTTTTATAGAGAGTTCCATCAAAAGTTTTCCTGTTTTGAAGTGGTTGTTATGTCTATGTGGATGAAGTTATGCTATCCTCTGAAGAGGTGGGGATTATCTTTTCTGCCAAAGCCTGCCATGAGTTCAGAGTCACTAAACACAGCGGCGGATGGCAGAGAAATTCTTTCTGGACTTTCACAAAAAATATTTTCTTCAGCTGCTGCTGAAAGAAATAGAATCCCAGTTAAAAAGAATTTAAAAAATGGTTTTACTACAGCTTCTAAAGAGAAATAGCTGTTCAAATACAATCAATACAGAAGATTTCTGTAAGTTTTATCTAGCTAAGAGGTTTTGCTGTAGTTGGAAGAAATGTTCCAATACAACAAATTACATTTCTTAAAGGACCCATTTTAAATTTAATTTAATTAAAATGCTTAATTTACCAAAAATCTTTCACTTCTTAATCAAGGTAGGTGTATAGCTTTGGTAATAAATTATATTCTGTATAAAAAAGCAACTGAATGCCTTACTAACATGTGAAGCTCATTGTGGCTTAAGCAATGGAACATCAAACCACAATTTCTGAAGTTAAAAAATCAAATTGAAAAATATTCTTAGAGTGTAATTTTCTGTACCACTTAAGCGCAACCTTCTTTAGGAAGGAAAAAAAATTAGGAATAAATCCAATAATAGGCTGGAAAGCAAGATGGATTCTTGCAGTCTGCTTGCACACCCAAATAAATGATCATTTCCTGCTCTGATGTTCAGTTCTTATTAATCTGTAGAGGTTTCCTATCTAAGCACTGAACCAACATCACACAGCTTAACAGGTCTGACAGTTTAACTGGAAAATTCAATAGGCCTACAAAGTATCTGCACCTCTCATACTATTCTACGACCTTTGTTTCTGAAAAGCGATTATTTATTTGTTCCTCTGCTTCCCCTTTTGGGTGAGGTGAGCCTTGTGGGAACCCCCTACTGATACAAGTTTGCAAACCGCAAGTTCTGCTCAGGCAAACACACCTACACATATAGCTTTAAAATGCTATGTCACACTTTTGCCCATATTCAGAAGGTAAGCATATAAACCTGCGCTGACGAAAATCGATTTTTCTAAAATATTAAATAAATTCAAACAAGGTTGTTAGGAATAGTTTTATAATCATCCTTGAGACAGAAGCAATTTAGAGCAACACTAGTAGCATGCAGGCTTCATACAAACTCAAGAAAGCATTAAGAACATTTATGATTGTTGTAGCAGAAGTCAAATTTACACAGATCTGAAATGAGTGCATGACTTGGAAATATCAAGTATGCAAAGAAATTGAGCAGGTGAGAATGGGATCAGTGTCATAGCTTTGACTATGTCAGAAGTAATGCATACTAATGTATTATTTAAAAGATTTTAATGAAAACTGGATCAGATGAAGGGAACTGTTTCTGATCTGATTTTCACTGTATCAGGTTAAGCCCTACTCTGTGATAATAACGCCCTTGAAATCTAAAGAAAAATAAATAAGCAGTGATCAGCAGAGTCTAAAAAACTCCAGTCTGCAGGGTGAAGAGTCAAGCACTGACTTCCGTTATTAGTTGATTCCCAACTTGCCGAAAGACTTAGTTATACTTTCAAGAGAAATTAGCCATTGATAAAATATTCCACTTTTCTCCACCAAAGACTGTCAAAAGTTACAACCCCTAGTTAGGATTTCTCAAGCGAAATATACATTATTAGTTTCTTCTCACCATGAAATACGCCCTCAAAACTTCTCATCCGTAATTAACAAGCAGAATGCAAGGTGAAGTACCACAAGTCTCAGTTGTGCAAGTAATGATGTGAAATTTCTTCCACAGGCTCCAAGTCTTTCGAGGAGAATAAAAAGGCTGTACTATATAACCCCCTCGAGACCATCTCAGACACTATGAAGACCGTGAACTAATAACACTGAATTTTTTTGTGTTAGCCAGAAAACTGCATAAATATTGCTACTAGAGACCCCCTTTTAAGGGACGTGTACATTTTTAAATGACATTTAAAGAGACCTTTTCATTGAATTGACCACTGACCTTGACTGCTGAGAAATATATACTGGTGTCGCGGTTTGAGAAGGGGGGCATT
>NW_010433412.1:4579-5446 GCF_000710305.1 Buceros rhinoceros silvestris | reverse complement strand
AGAGCAATTGCCCTCAAACGTCCCCAAACCGGCGCTCGGGATGCCAGGGAAGCCGCGGACCCTGCGAAGGACGAGGGGCTGAAGGGAGGGGGAGAAAAGCTGCCGGAAAACCCCTTCTTCTGCCCATCACCCCGAGGAGTATATAAATGTCCACAATTTCCAAGACAAAGCATCTCTCAGACTTCCCCGGAATATTTTACCTGTCCCCTTTTCAATCTAATTATTTAACCGTGAGTTATGTGCAGAAAGTGCTTCTTCTGGCCATTGTATTTTTTACCAAGTTTTCTTACGTTTTTACGACAAACATTCATTTTCGCTTCGAGGAAGTATTTGGTAGCAACACTTTAATGATTACCTTAAATTTGTATTTCTGCCCGGTATTATGCCCTATGTTGTAGCGGAAATAATTCTGATTTATGACAAAGTACACTGGAGTACAATAACAGCGATGCAAAAATAAAACCCACGCCTTTATATGTTGGCTTAGAAACTGTAAACTATCACCACAAGAAATCTATCAAACTTTACAATCCCTCTTACCCTGCTTCCTTCTTTCTGAGTAACTTAAGTCAAAGAATTATGGAATGATATTATGTTCCTTGAGGTGGTATTGAAAACTGTGTTCGAGCTTTTCTACCCCCAGCGTAGCACCCATGAACTGGATGGAGTTGGGACCCTTTTGCTTTGATCGTTAAGGCGAAATTTCGAAAGTGTGATTCATACATAAGCAAGAGCAGGAGGGTGATAGAGCGCAACGACGTGACACGGGGATTTTAGAGGAGTTTACTCAGCGCTGAAATGTTTCCTTTAATTTTCCAAGCGCGTTAATAACTTAGATATTGCCCCCCTCAAAAAAAAAAAAAAAAA
>NW_010433412.1:3971-4334 GCF_000710305.1 Buceros rhinoceros silvestris | reverse complement strand
CGGTTTTTAAGCTGCAGAATACCCGAGCGGCTGCTGGAAATGTGGATTTTGGAGAGTCCCATTTCTCAAGTTAAAAAAAAAAAAAAAGGGAAGTTGAAAGAGTCGAAGAGATAAGTTGAAAGAGTCGAAGAGTAACGATGAAAGGTAAAAATGGAACACAATGAAGGAGGTGCTAAAATGTGGGTCTGTCCAGCAAGTTCAGAGCGAACCTCAAAGAGTTCCTATTTTTCGCATCCGACGATGGGCAAATGGATTCTTTCAAACTTTGATAATTTCACAGGGGCCTTTGAAGCGGTTTGCTGGACGCCTCAAAATAAATATTATTGTTGCAGTGACAGTTTGGACAGAATCTGGAGAGAACCG
>NW_010433412.1:2139-3771 GCF_000710305.1 Buceros rhinoceros silvestris | reverse complement strand
GAAGAATTGGAATAAATTCAGATTTCCCACCTATGGCATGGAAAGAAGCTGGAGGTGTGGAGCCAAAGCCTGAGCTCTTTATTTTGTCAGGGTTTAGGGTCTTTACCTTCCAAGCACCGACGCCGCCGCAGCGGTGGAGACGACTGAGACACACACGTGTGGGGAGAGAATTTTATAAAAAAAAAAACCACTCTAAATTCTCCTTTTAATAATTAAGAAAATATTTTCCCCCATGCCTAAAACCCTGGGCGATAACCTCGAGTGTCTGCCACTCTCTTAACCCCATGCTCCTCGCACACCCCGAAGTGTTTCGGCTGTTTTAAGCGTCTTTTGCGCTCACATACGGTTTGGATCAAGCACATCTTTAAAGCAGAGAACTGCAGATTTTCTTGAGCGTGTATCACTTAATCCAAATAGAGGAATTAGGCCGCTTTTTAACAATTAAAACGAACGAATTTACTTCGCTACTTGTAGCACATAAACAATTGTGTTTACGTTAACCCCTCCCTTTGTTTTTAATGAAAGAAGTTTTTTTTATGGGCTCCATCATCAATATGTTCCAGCCTAATTCCTCAACTCCAGATACCAACCGAAAGCAGTTCAGAGATGATTAAAAGGACCAATCAGTTCTCTTATTTTTTTGTAGTGGACCTAAAAGCAATACTTAAACTAGGAAAATTCTGGTTTGGGGTTCTTTTTTAAAAAAAAAAAAAAAAAGAAAAAAAAGGAGACCCTTATGAGGTTGCAAACCACATTCTCGTGGGTTCATGTTGTAATTTAGAAGTTATCAAAAGCAGAGAAACGTGCTTCCAGCTGACATGTGCTGCGCATCCCCGCGGCCCCCGACTTCTGGAAGCCGGATAAGCCGGGCCTTAATGAGCCGCCATTTTGGGGCAAAATAATAAAAGTCGTATATTTAATATAGTCTCGGAGGGCGGAGAGGCAGCAAAGGGCTAAGCTCCCCCCTCCTTCCCTCCGCATCTCCCTTTTTGGGGGGTTATTTATTTTTAGGGGGTTATTTATATTGACAGAGTCTTTTTCTTCCGGAGTGTCTATTTTTGGGGTTGTAATTATTTCAGGGGATCTATTTATTCTGGGGATCTATTTCTTTTCAGGGAGCTATTTCTATTTTGTGGGGAAGGTTTAAAAAACACCTCAAGTTCGCCAACACTTTGCCTCAAACCCGCAATTCCTTCGCCCAAGTGGTCGCCCTTTCCCCCCTCTCCCCTCCCTCCTCCTTTTGCCGGTGGATTTTCAATATTTCAGCAGCAAACTGGCCGTCGCTCCCCCCTCGTCAGAGCGATGCTTCAGGAGAACCGATTTATTCGCCTTTCGCCAAGGTTATGGGCCACCAGGGTCCCTGGGAGAAGGCTCCAGGACCGGGGGGGGTGCTCTCCCCTGCCCTGTCCCTCCGCCGGGAGCAGCTCTAGCTCCTGTAAAAGTTCCTCGGACACAAGTGAATTCACCCTGGGATCCACAGGCGAGGATTAGCTCAATTGATGCTCGAGTCGAGTCCGCCTTGCCAAAACCACTGGCTTTCTTCTTGCCTTTTGGGAAATCCCGGCCCTGGCCGAGCTGCAACACAATGTCAGAGCCGCGAGGAACAGCGGAGATGGTCAAAGGGCTGGAACC
>NW_010433412.1:1856-2116 GCF_000710305.1 Buceros rhinoceros silvestris | reverse complement strand
CGCCCGGCCGGGCGCCAGCCGCTCTCCCGGGGTCGCGCAGCTGAAGCGGTTTGTGTAGAGGCCACCGAGGAGGTTTCGCCTTCGCGCACAGTCAAGTTTACGCGCTCCTGCCCCGGCACCTTGGGGAGAGCCTGCGGGGTGGGCTGGGTGCAAGTGGGTGCGGAAGCGTGGGAGTCCTCAGTCCGTCCAGCCCCGCGAGGGTCGCTGGACACTCTCACTCGGCATCTGCGGCTCCCACCGAGCCCCCCCCCCCCCCCCGC
>NW_010433412.1:451-1778 GCF_000710305.1 Buceros rhinoceros silvestris | reverse complement strand
CAGAGCCCCCTCCCCACCCACGCGTCTTCTTCTTTTTTTTTCTTCTTTCTTTTCCCCCGTTTTTCCTTTTTAATTATTTTTCCCTTTTTTCCTTTATTTTCTTTTTTCCTTTTATTTTCTTATCCCCCCTAAATTTTTTGTTTTCCGTCTTTTCTGTCCTTTATTTTCTTTATTTCATTTCTCCCTTTCTTTTCTGTTTCCTTTTCCTATTATCCCTTTCTTCTCTTTTTCTCCTTTATTTTCTTTTTCCTTCCTTTTCCATTTCCCCTTCATTTTCTTTTTTCTTTCTTCTTCTTTTTTTCTTAAAAAAAATGAATTTGCTTTGTATAGAAGCCAATATAAGTGAACATTATTATCCCACAAGAAGCCAATTAGAAGCTGGCCCCCTCTCGTCCTTCCTTCTCTGCAATATTTCACAACAAAGTCATCCAGAGCTGCTTCCAATATGTTGTGTATGAAATCCAGGGAGCAATAGGAAACAGGTTGGGTTGGTGTGTTTGTACGTCACATGGAAAGGGCCTTCGTAATTAGTCTGGGTGTCATTAACGCAGGGCACAGAGCGAGCCTATGAGGGAGGTTTTATTGTGATGGACATCCGAGGTAGGAATAAAGTTGATGGAAAAGCCTAAATGCGTGCTGGGAAATGGAAAAAAAAATTAAAAAAAAAAAAGGAAAAACTTGTAAAACTTTTACGCCAAACAAAGTTATAAAAACTTTTCATGCGTTAAGATATCAAAAGGTTTATAACAATAATAAAGAGTGTGTGCCGCGTGTGTTAAACCTGCTTCGAAACGCATTAAATGCTGCGCGGCTGAGTTAAATATTAAGCATCATAAACGCCACGCGGGGTTCAAAATTAGACTTTGGGCAGGGTGGGGGTTTTTTGTTGTTTTTTGGGTTTTTTTCGGGGGAGAAACGTGGGGCTCCCCCATGCCGGCCCCTCCCCGGCTCCCTGGAGGCGGGGCGGCTGGGGAACCGCGACCCCCTCGGATTCCGCTTTATTACAAAAGGGTTAAAGGTGATGGACTTGACTTTATTGAAGTTCAAAGACATCATATATTCACATTTTTCTTCCTGTGGGTCTCACTCCCACCCCTGCATCCCCTGGCCCGCCTCGGAGAACCCCTCGCCATGGCCTTTCTGCCGTTAAACGGGAACCGGCCCCCCAAAACCCCGGCGCCGGAGCCTCCTCTCGCCCCGCCGCTATGTCACCCGCCCAGTAGGTGCCGGCACACGGGGCTGTCGAGGTACGTCTGGTCTCACCCCTGGTCTTTCCGTCCGCTCGCCAGCGTGGTACCCAAAGCATCCTCAGTGACACCCCCCCTCC
>NW_010433412.1:0-290 GCF_000710305.1 Buceros rhinoceros silvestris | reverse complement strand
CCCCCCTCCTCCGCCAGCCCCTTCTCCCCCCTCCTCGCCCTCCCCAGAACATTAACAGCCCTTTTCCTACATGGCCCTGATGCTTAATGCTGCTGTAAACTCCCACATGGTCTATAAACTTGGATTTTACAACGAGCATTCCATTTTAGCTCGCGAAAACTTTGAACTAGGCCTACAGTTTCATTGTGCTGCAGTTGAACTGGAACCTTGGAGAAGGGAAGGGGGGGAGAAGAGGAAAAAAAAATTCCCTGGGCAAGACTCCCTTATTTGTTTACTATTTACTGCGGAAG
>NW_010433411.1:86770-98607 GCF_000710305.1 Buceros rhinoceros silvestris | reverse complement strand
GTTCAGTAGAGAAGCATCCTGAGGTGGTGGTGTCTGTGGAGTCACTTACTGCTAACAGATTTCTCTTCCACAAGTTTGTACAGTTTCTCTTTAATCCGTATGAACTTTCACTGTGAAATGGGGAGGAGATCCCCAACTCTACTCCTTTCATATGAGAAAACACCCGTTCTGTTAGTTTGGTTCTTGGTAGCTTCGTGCGAGGACGCTTGGCGCTCGTACTGGAAGAGACGGTGCCCGGGCCATCTCGCTGTGCTGTCTCTGTGCCATTCACAGTTCTGACGATCTAACTCATGTCTGTTGTTTCCTTTTCCAGATTTCAAACTCCTGAACGTTTTTGACAGGCATCTCCCTCTCTTTTAAACAACCCTGTTTCCTCTCTGTGAATTTTGTCTGGCCCTGCTTTTTGAGAGCCCAGAACTGCCCACAGCACCTCTCGTTGCTGCTCTCACCCCTTTACCCTCTCCAGCAGGCTTCAGGGTTCACTTCCACGAGGGCTCACTTTTCAGAGGTTTAGTGTTGTGCTGTTGGGAACAGCACAGAGCATACACACAAAGATGCCATTGCCCATCTCGGGTTCCTGTTCTGAGGCTGGGGAGCTCTGCAGATCAGCAAAGGAAAGGTCTCCAGGATTGCCGTGGGGCTGTGTGCAGTGTTCTTTGTTGTTGTTTTGCTTTTTAGTACCTATTACGTGTTTCATCATGGAAAAACCTCAGGAGTGGCTGAAATAGCAAACGCACCGTTTCGTCTCTGTGCAGAGCCTAGCACGTCTCTGTGAAGCCAAACGGGGGTTGTGGAGTGACATGTGCTGCCAGGGGCACTCCGCTGGCTGCTCTGACAGGGAGCTGCATGTTGAGACGAGCTGCCAGATACAGACCTCCTGCTTACGCTGTCAAACTTCTTGGCTGCTCCCTCTTTTGTTCGGTGGGTGAGGAAGCTGGTGAGAGAGTTCCAATGCTCTCCTGTCGTCATGTTCCTGCAATGCAGTTGGAATTTGCTACAGCCCTGGCTTTTTATAGGAATAACAAGCCTGTTCATATGACCTCATGCAAATCAGTGCTGAACCTGGATACCCTCCGTGCTTCTGCTGGGTTTGTTGAGATGCACTGCAGTGAAACGATATACCCGCTTATTTTCCTGTGGTGAAAGCCCTCCAGGCTGAATTTACAGGGCTCCTATGCAAACTGCTGCAGAACAGCAAATCCTATTATGGGATTTTTGAAGCCAGGCTGAAGAGCTGACAAAAAGATGGGTCAGTTCAACTAATCAGCTTTTTAAATGTATTAACATTTCATTCAGGAGAGCTGACCTAGAATGGTCAGCTGCCTGGCAGTGTCCATAGGACTGACAGGGCCAGAGCTTTGGAGGCTGTTCCTGCAGAGTGTGGCTTTGCTTTGGGCCGGCAAACTGCCCACTCATATCCCTCGGTGGTGATGGGCATGGGATGAGCACAGTGACTTTGCAGTTCATTTATACTCGTGTGTTTTGCTTTATCCAGTGATCAGACCCAACAGGCATCTCCCAAAGGGTTTTATTCCCGCAGAGCATCTATGGGTAAGATACCCACTACCTGACAGCTGCCCTAATTGTACCATAACCACGGCACAAAGCAGCCGCTAGTGCTACACAGAACTAGTCTTAGCATAAGATGGCTACAAGCAATTTAAATTGCTCCGTCGATCAGACTTTCACCGGTGATGTTGCAGAGGCCCTGATGTGGAATGTTTTGGTGCGAATTAGCTGTGTCAGAGCCAACTTCATTGAAGGCAGAACAACTTTTGTTTGGAATGCACGTGTTTGGGCAGAGTTGGGACCCAAGTCATTAAATAACCCCAGGTTTCTCTCTTAATTGTACCCCACTGATGTCCAAGGCTGCTGCCTATGAATTTGAACCATCGTTTATGAGATCGCGGTGGCTGTCCAAGCTGCAGAAATACAGGTATAAACTCGTGAAAGAACCATGACCCTGCCATTTTGAAAATGGGAGTGCTACGGGTAAGGAAAGAGGGCTGTGTCCTGGGGGCAGCGCAGCACGTGCAGCAGTAAGTACCAGGCAACTCCTTAGTTAGCAGCAGTTCCAGGAGCTTAAAGGTGGCCACCATGGTGCCTTCACTGATGATGTGGCTCAGAGAAAGCAGGGGCTACTGTTGATAGTGTAAATCGAGGTGTTGGGATTCACACTTGAGTGTATGGAAGATTTGTTGATTGTTTGTGTAGCAGCAAGAAGGTATGGGATTCTGATGCCCAGGGTCATTATTTAGGCCAATGTCAAACCCAAAGGGAAGGATGGGTGAGGCAAGAGACAGCAAATCCCGGTCAAGAACAACGCTTGTGTGTGGGTGCTTCTTGGTTTCTCATTTTTTGGGGTTGAGGGGCCGGGATGATGTGTCAAGTGTCTATATATAGTGCTGTTAGTCATTTATATAATTGCATTGACTCACTGTTTTCTATGCACTGAGTTTTCCTTCCAAATGCATGAAGCTGGAGAGGATCAAGGTCTATGATGTGGCACTCAAAAGGAAGTTACAGCGAGTGAGGTGTAGTGAAGAGTGGTTTCGTGCAGCTCGCTGGTCTGGAGAGAAGGGAGGAGCTGTGTCAAAACCGGTTCTACGTGACACATGCCTGACAGTTACGTTGCTGGCACAGACCACTTTACAACTGCTCTGTGAGTGGAGGGGAACTGGGTTTATTACGCTGTGGGCTGGGTCTGCTTACAGCGGAGTTTAACGACCTGCTGCTCAGGTCCTGTCAGTTACATAGGTATTGGGGTGCGTGTCCAGCAGCTCAGGGATGAAAGGCCTAAAAAGGATCTCAGTGCCAAAGTGCTGCTTCCTTCTCCGTTCCACATGTGCCCACGGGATCTGTTGTCCCAAATGACAGGAAGCCGTTGCACCTCTGTTAACGTCTTGACTATCCCATAAAAGATGTTCACATCTAAACAGGAGTGCTGCTTCTCCTGAACCGGCATTGTCTGTACGTTTTTACTTCCTCTTGAGAGTGGACACAAATGTGATTTTTTTTTTTTAATCGAGAATGCTGTAGATGCAGGTCTCAACATACCTGGAGGTTTGTGCGCGTTCGCAGTGGCCGATGAAGACATGATTATTTCAGTGGTTGTCTGGTCCGTTAAGCCAGACAATGCACAGATAAATATAGCCCAAGAAATCTAGCGAAACATTTGACTTCATAACACAAAAGCTGCGTAGGAGGACAGTAAGGTTACAAACTCAGCAGTCAAAGACAGCAGAAACAAAAAAGTACAAGTTGCTTTGTGCTTTTAGCGTTCCACCTGCAGTTTCCTTGTTCCAGCCTGTGTTTCCTTCTCCCCTCTCATCCTGGTTCTTCACCACTGGCCTGGCCACACTGCCTGGCCTGGGGAGAGGTGCAGCAGCACTCAAACCCAGAGCAAGAGGGTCTCTCTGCTCGTGTTTCTGTGCCTGCTGCTGCCTCTACAGCTGGGCTGGAGCTGCTCGGTGCCCAGAGACAAAGTGCTCCTGAACTGCACAGGGGCAGCTGAGTGGTGTTTTTATGGGACAGTGATAAGTTGGTTCCTGATGACGAGGAATGCTCGTGCAGAGCCAGCTGCTTAAGCAAAGAATTGTGTGGTGAATTGTATTAATAGGGGCAGAAGAGAAGTTTCTACTAATGCTAGTTCTTACACGTGACTGAAGTACTTCTGATGCAGCATCCCAAGAAAACCCCCCAGTAAAAACTGCCAGTGTGGCACAGAGACCATGGGCAATCTTCAGCTCTATTTCACGAAATAGGAGGAAGCTATAAAACTGCCTGACAGTTCCACTCTAACAGCTCTGATGCGGACACCGTTACCTGCAGGCAGCGCTGCTTGCTCTCACCATCTTCATTTTTATCCCTCTGTTACTGTTTCTCTCATGGCCTTCCCCAGGGCTTTTCAGCTGCATGAAGAGCCCCTGTTTCACCGGTTCCCAGGCTGGCCTGTTTTCTCCTGTCAGTTGCCTGCGGAGCTCTGAGCATTGCTTGAGAACATCGCGTGGTACAGAGCTACAGGAAGAGCTCAGAGTAAACTAGGTAGATGCTTATTAGGAATTATTTGCATCCTGCTATGTACTAATTTGCTTATACTCTGGAATTTTGGCATTAGAAAATGAATGTAGTTATGCCCCATCTTTTGGGGGGTTATTGACACAGATTTCTCTGTAGATATTGCTGTACATCGCATTTGTTGGAAGAAAGCAAGGTTTGTTTGCTGACGTTCTCTTGACCAACGAGATAGAAATAACCAGTATGTGACTGCATGTGGAGTCTTGTTTTGTCTGTTTTCAGTGGCAAGCTGTTGTTTCTGGTGAGTTAAACTGCTCCATGAACCTTCCTTTGGGTAACTGCTGGAGTTTAGAGTAGTGCAGAATAACAAAACTCTTGCAGAGGAAGGGATATTTTCAGCAGCATGTTTGAGACATGGCCATCCACGCTCACGGGTGAAGGGACTTGTGCCCATACTGGTTCTGTTGGAAAGGAGCCGCAATAAAATCACCAAGTACAAATTTCAGTATTTGCTTCTTTGAGGATTGAAAAACCCTGCTAAGTACCCAAGAGTATATAACAACTAGGAGAGTAAAAAAATAAAGTTGTTCTTCTTATGTTCACCTCTAGATTTTTTTTTTTTACCTCCCACAGGAGGGTTTATTGAACATCTCTGCCAACATCGTGTGTCCAGCCTTGCCCTGCGCCTTGGGATTGCTGCTTGTGTGGAAGACCTCAGGTTCTTCTCAGTGTGGTTGTACGTGTGTTTACCTTTCACAGAAATAGAACTATTTTGCATGTATTAAATGGCTGAAGTGTTGAATTCAGGATTGCAAGATCAGATATGAAGCGAACAAAGGTATTTTAGGAGACAAAGGTCCCCTTTTCTTGTGTTCTCTCCAGCTGAGGCTTGCCTCCAAGTGCAGAATTCTATTTTATATCAAATGACAATTCAAATTCAAACTTTGTCTCTAGATAACTGATCTCCTCCTCAGAACACCCTCATACACAGCATTTATTTTGCTGTTTAGGTTGGTTTCACAAAGATCCAAATCCTGCCGGGCTGAGCTCCAGGCTCCTCCAGCTTTGTGGAACGTTTCCAGAGGAAATGTGGAAATGGATAGATTGTGTGTCTCAGCTGCTTGCACCACTACCTGCTCTCAGTGCTTGGTCATAAATTAACTTGGTACTTTTAGACATTTAGGTGTTCTGTCTGTGACCGTGTTCTCAATTCTTGGCCTGACTGAAGTTTTCATCCTCTCTTTGGGTGTGTAAAGTTACAGAATCAGAACCAGTGTCTGCTATAGCCAAGAGGAAGTTCCTTACAAACAGACAGAAAACAGCTGCATATTTCTTCAAAACAAAATACTGCAGTGAACAATGTGATTTTTTCTTTTTTTTTTTTGAGAGCCTGAGAGCTGAGCAAGTCTCAGCTGCAGCAAGCTGCCCACCCAGCTGCTGAGGCAGTAGATCAGGATGGAAGTTGCAGGTAGGTTTTGTTGCTGAGGACTCTCGAAGCTGCCTGACTTTGACAGTACCAGTGTGAATGCTGTAATTTTTTTTTAACATTACTGTGGCACCTGGATTAACAAACGGTTTAAAATTACTCTAGCAGTGTTCAGCTCTCAGCTGTCACTGTAGCAAAGGGCTTTTCAGGATGATCTAGAGCCCGGGACCAAGTGAGTACCTGTGCAAAGCTCCACCTGGGATCATGTCACCTGGAGAGTCACGGTGAAAGACGTTATTTAGAGAAATAAGTGATTCCCTCCCTTAATTACAAGGGAAAAAAACATGTGTGTTTCTTTTGTAAACAATCAAGAGCAAAAATGTGTAACACAACATCGTCAGATACGGCTTAAAATCTGTGGGACTTTACTGCGACGAAAGGAATGTGGCTGAGCGTAACAACAGGAAGGGATTAAACTGTCTTTCATCAAGGAACTGTTAATTCTTTGCTCTTCTCTTTTGCTTATAGGACTTGTGCGTAGTGGGCAGGTGTGTACTGGTGAGGAAGGAGCTGTGAGGAGCTCCTGGGCTGTGAATGTGACTGGAGAGTTAACAAATGGGGTAACTTCAGGGCAGGTGGCTAAAGGACCTATAAAAGGTCTGTGAAATACTGCCTGCCCTTAGGATGGTGTTCTTAAATGTGCGCAAGTCTTATCAGAGGAAATAATCTTACAGACAAGAGAGTTCTGGTTTGTTCTTTGTTGGTTTTTTTATGTGAGTTTTTGGCACAAAGTTATGTCATTTTACAGCCTCAGAAGAGCTCAATAGGCAGCCTTTAATTTTTTAAATTCAGTTTTGTTGCTGTTACTGCAGTAGTTGAATCCATTGTGTTCCATGCAGAGAGCAATACTACGCTCATCCAAAGCGTGGCCCCTAGCTAGCAGCTGCATCAACGTCACTTAGGGGTTTCAGACCTGACTCATTGTTCAGTGTTCAGTCTGGAACTATTTTATGGAAAAATAGCTTACCTACTCCTTCTGCGTTCACCTGTGAGACCCCTTGGCCCCTTATTCCTCATTAGGCAGGAGATAACTCTTTAATGGAGACATTTATGACTTTTCATTACTGTAAATGATAGACTTGTCTGCGTTCAGAGTACATCTCAGCTGGAATGTTCCCAGGCAGCTGCTCTACCCTTTAAACTCTGTCTAGATAAAAACACTATTTATTTCGATGCAGCCCTTTTCATGAAACCAGTTAATTATACTCCACAATTGCCTAAATGTATTTCTTCCAGTTTGTTACTTACTTGGGGGCAGCATCTCAGACAACGTCTGTCACTCATCTGTGTTCAGTTCTCATCACACACTTGCTAGGTGTGCAGGAAGATCTGCCACAAGCAGGTGAAGGGGAGGTCAGAAAGGCTGAAGGTTACTCCTGTTCTCTCGCAGGGAACTGCTTTGGCAGAGCCCCCAGCGATGGGTCCAATTGTGGGAATGTGTCACTAATGCAAGGGTTGTCCAGCAAAAATCCCACAACTTTTTTTTTTGTCGTCAGAGGTTGGACAGCTATGGATTGAGGAAATAGCAGCAGTGGTAGGGATGTGTGACTTCTAATATAATGGAAGGGGTCAGCTCTATACAAAGCTCTCTAGCTTTATCCAATGCGTGATGGTAAGATGAAGACACATCTTGTTACTTTATTATAGGAGGATTGGATTTTGACATGTACTACGGAAGTGGAATTAGCTGCACCAGAAAGAAATTTAGGTCAAAATAATTAGCTCATCTTTTCCTGCTTTACTATTCTAAAAAGGTTTTAATATATTCAAGGGGAAGTACTCTTAGAAGAGCAGAATAAAAGGACCGGGGGAAACAATCTCTTACCAACAGGCTGAAGCCATGGTCTTTGTCCACTCTGGCAGGATGGGAAGGAATCTGGGTGCAGAACTCTTCATGGCAGTCAGGCATCCCACGTTTTTGCTTCTCTGCCCAGGTGTTGTCACCTTGGCCAGTTGTCAGACAGGCTGCCGAGTGTGTCAAGACCACTCAGACCCCGAACAGAGAGAGTGTTCTAATGGCTCTGACAAGCAGGCTTGGAGAGACTGATTCCAACGCGTACCTCTCCTCTTCGGAGCGAGAGGAGACCAGGAGAGTATGCTTAGTGCTGCTTCTCCAGGCAGATGTATGTTCCTGGTACGGAAGCTGGTTTTTGTGAGTCAGAGGACCTGTGTTTTACGGTGCTTCCCAATCTTTCCATTCCAACCTTTCACTCTAAGAATGTGGTGCAAAGGGAGGTGTGTGCTTGTTGTGCTATCCTGGTTTTTTCTGAGAACTGCATTGCAAAAGAAGTTATTTGTTTGTCCCATAGCTCTGAGTCTTCATTAAGAATCACTGGCTCCTTAATATTAAAAATTCTATTTTTTTTCTAATTTGGTTGATTTAATCCGGACACTGACTTCCGGTTTAACTGCACTTTTAGGTGCATCTCAGTGTCTCTCTGTGCCTAATGGCCTTAGGAGTATTCACAGGGTTCTTGTTACAGCTTCAGAGAAACAAGATGCTACAAGTTGATTTAAATGAAAATATTAACACACTAGAGAGCTGCCTGCAGAACTTGCTGTGACTTCTGTAATCCCTGTATTTATTTTTTCATACAGGAAATCTCATGTACTCACACTTCGTTTATCAGCGTGTTTTTGGTATAATCCTCAAAGGCTATAGTGCTTGGATTTTTGTTTTTGAGCACGACTCGTGTTTCTGCTATGACTTGAAGTTAGTCTGTACATAATTTCTTTAAATTTCTTTCTGCCAGAATCAGATACATCATTTTAAAGAAACAAGCCCACAGGGCTTCCAGATTTTTTCAATGTGCAGCAAGTAATTTCATGAGCAATGTCTTTAATATCAAATGTCGTCTCTGGTATTTTAATATTCTCAGATTTCACCATATGACTCAATAACACTTCTGACAGGAGTGATTACATCTTTGGCCCTAGGACAGAAAGGGACAGGTTAGATTTCCTGCAGTATTTTTTCTGTTCTTGAGTCCCAGCTCAAGGAGGACTAAAACACGCTCTGTAGGGACTTATGCTTTTACTTTCAGTGCAATTTTTAAATCATAAGAATGATCAAAAAGCACTCCTCTTCACCACACACCTGACTTTTTGTGGTGAATTTCTGCAGCGGACTGTTACTCCTTCTGAATCTCTGTAGCAGAGAAAGAGGGAATCCAAAGGGATACCATCCATCATAGCTTGCATGGCAAAGATTTAAGCTTTTTTTTACTTTGACTAGTCAAAAAAGGTCTTGCGGGAAAAAAAAATCAGACTGAGTGGTTCAAATGCGTGCTTAAACCTAAACACGCTCTCAAACTTAAGCCAGTGGTACTTCAGTTTTATTTTTAGCAAGTGTCCCGTCTCCTGTGGATGCCCTTGGAAGGCAGGACCAGGCACTTCCTAGGTACCATCAGTATGAAGAGGTGCACGTCTACGTCTTTCCTGTTGTCAGTTCCCCCAGTTTAGTGGACTGCGCTAGCCTTGCTCCTTGACGTGGCGCTGATGGCACGGTGGAAGTTGGAGTGTTATTTCTTGACAAAGAAGGGAGAAATAGCTTCAGTTGTCTGTAACACAGGAGGCTGTTGCTGACTAGACCATGAGCATGCAGCCCTGTGAGCCTGTACTGACCAGGTGCTCGTTCCAGCCCTGAAGAGCGAAGCAGGTCAAGGTTTAATTGTAGGGCTTCCCTGAGCCACAAATGACTGAGCACAGATCTCTTTCTGAATTCGTGTTGATGTTGTCAGGCTGCTGGCTCCCTCGCGTACTCTGTGGGGCGTTTGGTCTCTCTTCCATGTGGCAGGTAGCAGGAGCCTTTGAGAAGCTGTGCAGAAGCGTTAACTTTACGAAGGCCAGCTCTTTCACAGCTGCCTTCTGCGCTCAACAAAAGGAAAGCGATTGCTCTGAGCAGCACGTGAAAATTGGCAGGACTTACAGATGGCACTGTCAAATAACCGCAGGAGAAATAACGTCCCATCTACTGTGATTTGTTTGGCAGAACTCTGGGTGCTTCTGTCATTTCCCTGACACTGAGCTATACTTATCCATGGCACATGGACAGGACTTGTCATGTAGATAAGAGCCAAAGTGAACAGAGAAAGCAGAGCCACAGCAGATCTATTAGTTTGGATTGAAATCAGAAGCAAAACTGCTGTTGAGAGTTTTGATATTCACTTTGTGTGATTCCACAAAGCTGTAAGCGATAGCAGTCTGACCCCACAAAGACATTTCTGGTTTTTAAACGTACCTTTCTCTGAAGTTAAAGTGCAGTATCTTTGCATACCTGGTATATGGCTCACCTTGGACGGGTATAAACTGCATATAATTGTGGTATCAACCTTGTTTCAATCTTGTTTTTAAAAAACACTCAAATAAATGGAGCAACCACAGCAATCTGCATTGTTAGACGCACAGAGACAGTTCCCCAGCTTCTGGCCTCGTAACGTTCCACACTGTGTTCTGTACAGCAGCCATATGTCATTTGTGTTGCCATTTCAGGTGTAATTGGGTTTACGTCATGTTTAGTCTCAGCAGGCTTTTCTCTGGTCTATACATGACTCTGAAATCGCTTCAAGGTGACTTGCACAGTGCCCTCGAACTTCAATAATAAAAAACCCCCAAGAAGACACATCAGAAAAAAAAAGAACACCACCAAACTGGGAGTAAAGAGGAAAATCTGTTCTGATTTACATTGGCCTATATCCAGCATATGTCAGTGGAAAGAAGTACCTAAAGGACTTGTGAAGAAGCAGGTTAACAGTTTGGGGAAGGAAACAGGAATAGGAAGGCCCAGGAGGTGGGCTGTGTTAGCCCAGGGATGAGGATCCAGCCCTTGTTCCCTGGATCCTGAGCAGTCCATGCAGCCGTAGGAGAACTCACTTGTTCTCTGTGGCTTTTTCCGCTTCCTCTCTGCACTCTCTCTGGATCAAGACTGGTGGGTCAGATGCCACCACAGTCAGAGAGGCTTAGAGGGAGAATCCCCAAGAGCCATCTGTATCTTCAGAGGCATGCTTCAGAAAACTGAGTAGGTCACAAACCCTCTGTGGGTGTGAGTGACTGGGAAAAAGTGGTTTGGAGAGGAAGTGGTTTGGTCAGTGTGGAACGTGCCGAGTTATCTTCTGGCACGTTCTTTCTTCCTTTCACGTTTTAAATGTTTTCTTGGCCTCAGCTGCTCTGGTAAGGGATACTGCTCTGGTAAGGGATACTGCTCTGGCGCGATAACCTCAGATGCTTCTCTTGTAGTATCTAAATATTTGAAAGGAGTAAGTCACTTTGAGAGGTGCCAGCGGCTCTCCTTGGTGCCAGCCTTTTTCTGCTGCCCTGGCGTTGTGGTGGTGGTGAAAGCCATGGGCATCAGCGGGCCCTGGGGTGCTGAAGAGTCACTGTGGCCGGGTTTTGCATCTCTTCCATGTCCATATCCCATCGGAAGGAGGAGGCAGTTGTTGCTGGCTTGCAGCAGCTTTGGGGGATCTTTACAAACAGTGTACCATAGAGGCTCTGATGCCAGCTGAGAAGGGACCCGTGCTCATCACCAGTGTAAAGGCACAACTGAGAGCTTTTGCACTTTCCCATTCAAGACTATGAGCCACAGTTGTAACTGGCAATTTTCTATTTTCCAAAGGGCATTTTTTATTTTCTCCAAAGAACTTGCATCATGTCTTAATAGCTTCCTTACTTTTATTTTTCAGTTTTTAAAATACTCACTTCCTAGAGCTAAAACCCAGTATATATGGGTAGGTTTGGTAATAACAAAGATGGGGCCTTGGAGAAATTGTGTGGTGTGGGTGGAATTAAGTCACTATAGTTCAATATTGAAAACAATAAAGGGACTAAGTATGTAATGGGAAATAGCTTGAGAGCACGTCATTAGCAGGAACAAATGCAAAAAGATGAGGATGTAAATGCAAAAACTCTGAGAAAACAGAAAGGAGGAATAAATCAAGCAACTCAGTTTCCAGATATGATACTACTGATTTTTCCTACTGCACTCTTAAGGGCGATGAACATAGTGAGAGGCTGATGTGGGACTATATCTTTCTTTAGAGTGCTCACACTGGAGTCAACTTGAGAAATGATATGTATATTAAAAGAAAGAATTTGAGCCAGAATTTTCAAACCTTTACTTAGTTTCATTAAAATGTATCAATGCAACTAAAATAAGTGACCAAAATTCTGGGATAACCTCTGGTTATCTACATTTCTCCTGCATAAAATCCAGTACATCCATACAAAAATTAGGATCATAATTAAACCTGGTGGAGGGTAAAACAAGCGGAAGTTTGCTATTACTCTTCAGAAAAACCACCACTCTGGATCTTGGGAGAGGAGGAGAGGGAGGCGT
>NW_010433411.1:76717-86676 GCF_000710305.1 Buceros rhinoceros silvestris | reverse complement strand
AGACTTAGAGACTACGTGAGGAAGAGCCAAATGCAAATTGTTCAGTTTGCTTCTAGTTCCCTGTGCGGACGTGAGGAGCCCATAGTCTGTACGTGACAGGGGAGGCAGCAGAGGCGGTGGGGAGATGGAAGGCCGGCTGGCTGTCATGCCTTCCTCTGCTCTGGAACACCTCTGGATGGAAGGAATGAGTCCTTTAGAGTCAGTGTTCTCCAGAGCGCTCTGTGAGAGAGGTTTTGTGCTGGCTTTTGTAATCCCAAAAGAGAAATAATATGAAAATTGGTGCGCGTTCAGGTAGAGAGGAAATGCTGGCGAGGAACCGACGTTGGTTTTCCATGTGATAAATAGCAGTCAGGGGACAGCAGTTGTTAGTAAGGCTTTGTCTGGAAAGGCTCCCTGGCATGTGAATGTCACGTTTCAGCCATATGGTTGCTAGTAATGATGGCATGACTGCAACTCGGATACTCTCCAGAGCTGATGAGCTACTTCAACAAAGGAGTGGCACCAGCTTCCACTGGCACCATTTAAGATGCGAGTCCCATCTCACTGGCAAGTTTGCCAGTTTCTCTTGGCATGTCGGGGCTCGCAACAGGCTGATTTAATCTTAAAAATGGATGGCATATGGCCCCAAAGGCTGCGGTGCCGACTATTTAAAAGCCACTGCCTGTAAAGCTCCACTGCAAGGAGGAAAGATTTCCCCCAAGGGAAAACATCAATACTATTATCTTCCCTCTTTTTCCAGGAAGGGGTGATCCCCACCCCCTACCCCAGAATGTGAAGTTCTTTGAGAAAACTAAAGAAAAACTGCATGAGCCATTTTACTGTGTCAGACCAAAAGTCTGTCTAGTCGTCTTTTGTCTCCAGCTGTGGAAGCGGTGAGGAGGAGTATGAGCAGGATGAGTGCAGGGTGATCCTCTCCCAATGGAAATCTGCACTCAGAGCCCTACCAAAGCTGAGCTGCATCTACTGCGTTAATATCCCGCAATAGACCTACTGCCCATAAAACTGCTTCATTCCTTTTTGAACTTGCTTATGTTTCTGATCACCCTGGCATGCTGTGGCAAGATAATCGAAGAAATGAGTAAAAAATATTTATTCTGCTAAGCTTTTAAGAGTAAAGTAATGAGACTTGGGTAATTGCGGTGTTCTGAGAAACAGTCAATAATCGCGTCCTGTTCATCTTCTCCCCATGGAGAGAGATGCATGAAATGAGCATACTCCGTCTTTGGCATCAGGTCTTAACTCGGAAGAGTCCTTTTCTATTTCGTCTCTATCTTTAGAAAGTTATTTTGTGCTGCTAATCATCCTTTGTCGCCCTTTTCTGCTACGTGTGTCGTGAGGTCAGGTTGCTAAAATTGCACTTGGGATTCAAGGCGTGAGTACCTGAAGGATTTATGTAAAAGCATAATGATGTTTCATGTTTTGGTTGTTCTTTTCCTAACAATTTCTAGCGTCCTATTTACATTTAGACCACTGGGGATTACAGTGATATTTTTATCAAACTCACTGTTATTTGTGAGCAGTATCAGAGATGGCAGATTACTTTTTGAGCAGGAACATATAATTTGGAGCACATAATTTTGTACTTATGTTTACACCATGCAGATATTTTCATTTATTTGTGATGAATTTTATCTGCCCTTTAATTACTCACTCATTCAGCACTGTCACATTTTTCTGGAATGCTTCTGGGTTTGTTATGGTCTTTATTACCTTGAATCATTTAGCATCAGCAAGAGAATTGTTTATTCTTATAATTTGTCTCCTATCCTTTAGCAAATTATTAATCTGCCAGGGGATGCTCCTGCTTATCCAATGATAGCTTACTTTCCTTAAATAGTCATTTTCCTTAGATCATTGAGGGACTCTTCTAAGTTAATTTATTTCAGAAAAATCTAGGACTCTCTATGGCTGCACTAACTGGCTCATGTGCAGCTCCAAAAACTTAATGCATTTGAGATCTGACTTTTATTCTGAATACAGTTTCTAAGTAGAAGCTTAGGGTGCTGCTGTAGTGTATGCTTGAATCGTTATCTTCAAAAAAAGAGGTAACAGCAGGACCCAGATGGAGTATCCACTGAGCAGCATAACAGTGCTGAACTCATGTAAGATGCCGTCTTAGCCCGGTAAAGGCAGTGTGTTTGCAACAGGACACCTTCAGCTCCTTCACCAGCAGGGGCGGGGAGACATCTTTCCAGGTTTTGGAACGATGAGGTAAAACCCCACCCACCCAGACTTTATTCACAAACCTGAACTAATTGCAATCCTTTCCTCGACCACGTGTCCTGCCGCTCAGTGTGGGCTGAGCATTTCCATCAGTCATAGCCTGGAAGAGGTTCCACTTGAAGGGGAGGATTTGGCACGGGTCTTTCCTTTCCACGCTGCATTAAATCACTTTTCGGGGAAGAAACACTCTTTGTCTGTTGCAACAGGAGCCTTGTTTCATCCAGCCTGCGATGAAGATTCACAATTCAGTCACCAAAATGCAGTTCGGGGATAAAAACCAGATCACATATCACTTCAACAAACTGTTCATTCGTATCAGGTTCGGGGTGATTAGATTACTCACAGAAGAATCCTCTGTACACAGAAGTTAGGCAGGTTACCTAGGCTAGTACCGACTGACTGGGAACTCTTTATTAAGTTGATAGGAAATGTTTACATGTAAATTGTATTTTATTAATACTGGCTGCTTAAATAATTCAGCTGAGAAAGAAGGTGGAGCTGCTTAGAATGCTAGATGTGAAGAGGTGATTGTGCTCGTGAACGGGTATGCACACAGCTTAAAATAACATGCTCAAACCAGGGACCTAAATGCCACCGGTAGCCCAAGTTACTGCAATGGGAGGAAAGCATCCTTGGCTTTCCTTCCCTGATGAGATTTGGCTAGTAATCAAAGCAATCAAAAGTGTTGCCTTTCATTTCTCCTGTAGCCAGCTGTGAGAAGAATACTTGAGTTGTAAAAAGAGCAAATGTGATATGAAATTCATCAAGAGGCAATAAACATAGACTTGGTAAAGCAATTTCACGTGGTTCTGCACCAGGCATTTTCTCCCGACTCTACGGGCAGCGCAGCTCCCAGCCCCTATGCGCTGAGGCCAGTAGCAGCGCCAGGAGTGACAGCAGCAGGACAAGCAACAGATCCTCAAAGGGGGACAATTAAAACAAATACCACTGACTCGACAAGTAATTGAAGCATTTGCAAGCTGATAATTCTACAGCATTGCTTCTCCCTTGTATCCCTTCAAAAGGTTGAAATGACAACTTTTTGTTTGCCCCTCTGGTGATTTTGTGGTTTTCCATCTGGGAAATTTTTGCTCTTTTCTTCCTTAGCTTTTTAACATAAGCTGGAGTTGCAGGATGTTTTTTATGTTATTGAACAAGCTGTTCTTATGCTTGATCTGTGGATGATGATGAAGTGTCACGTGATTAAAATATCGTAGAGCTCTTGTGTGCATGGTTATCCTGTAACTGGTGTTTCCCTCATCCTTTTGTGGAGGCAGTAGATGCAAAATTTTTAGTCTGCAGATTATGTTGTTAAAAGCGTTTGGGATAAAAAATGAACAGTTTCAGCCTTTGTTTATGAATAAATATTGACAAGCGACTTGCCAAACTTACATAAAATAATTGTAATGAAATAAAAGGTCCCCAAACTAAAATATTACTTACAACAGTGCAAATTTACAGCGGGAATTGGATAACGCTTGAACATATTTCCAAATGCATATATTAAGGGACCTCACTGAACTCTTATTTCTGTAGGGCAGTATTTAATTCCATACAGGTCTCCACGGGGCAAGATGCTCTCTGACACGTACAGGAGAGAAGGCAGAGCTGAAGCAGGGGTTTTATGTTAGCAGCTGTATGACAGAAGGAATGCACAAGGAAAAAGAAATGGTTTCTAAAATACAGGTTGTGTTTTCTGTCACCTGACCTTTTTCCTCTGTAATTCTTCTACAGAGAGAATCCTGCAATGTTTAAGACAAGTCTGCTTTGGAAGGAAAGGCTTAGAAGGGAGCTAGAAGGGAGCCTCTGAAATCCCTGGGACTTGGAGAGCTCTGTCCCAGCCGCCCGCACTGTCCCAGTCCCTCTGTGCTGGGTGCCCGGCAAACTCGAGGGGCCACTCGGAACTCTGGCTTTGTCATCTGTGGGCATTTCTGCAATGGCTGTGAAATACTGGAGTCCTGTTGTTTCGCAGTCATACACAGGCTCTGTGATGTGACTGAGTGGAAAAGCATCAGAGTCACAAACTGCTCCAAACTACTTCAGCAGAAGAGAGGCGAAAGCAATTCCCGCTGTGGGATGAGCACACTGGCACTTAGGAGCTTCGATCCTTGCGTTGAAAATGATAAAACAAGAAAATGCAGAGCGCTGTCAGCAGCTTGGAGCTCTAGAGGGTCTGGACTATGCTAATCCGTCTGCTGCCTACTGACGGGGGTGAGGTACTGGACCCGCCTTCTAGCCAGAGAAACCAGTTAAAGCTCCTTTCTGTTTCCAGCAAGTGAGCAGCGTGGCTGTGGTCCTTGGGGTGGCTCTACACACAAACTTGCAGAAACTCTGTGCTGACAGTGTCGCTATTTCTGCAGTCTTCCCAGGTTCGTTGGCGATTATGCCAGGGATGGGATCCATTCGGTTGTGGAGACTCTGGTCACTTCCTCTCTGTCACAAGCCACGCGAGAGCCAGGGGCTGTTCTGCTGGGGGCTTGGCAAGTCCCAGCAGTGCTGCCAGCGGGCCCAGGCAACCAAGGTGTTCTGGGGCGAAGGACAGCAGGGAGGAAAGGGAGCCTGGTGTGAGACCAGGACTGCTTTATCCTGAGTGAGCTCATCCAGATCTGGGGCATGATGGCTGTGCCGTGCAGGCGGGAGGAGAGGCGGCACTGGCTGCTCTGTGCTCTCACCTGCAGCAAGGCTGTCAGGGGGTTCTGCCAATCAGTTCCTTCTTTGGCCTGGACAGGGCTGATGTGCCTCTCATGAGCTCTCAAGGGAAACATGTCCAGCAGAGGGATGCTGAGAGCGAGCCTGTGGCACTGGCATAATTAGTTTTGTTGTCATGTTGCATTGCCTCAGTTGCAAACAGCAGCACAACCAGCTGGTAAAGTATTCGCTTTCTCTTGGCATAAGAAAATTGGAGATAGTGGTTTTCCTGGCTTGACTTAGTTGCTGCTTCTTGACTGTTCGTAGGTGGTGTTGAAAGGTTTCTGCGGGTCAGGAATAGTGAAGCATAACTATTCCAACACGGAGTGGCAGACTTCTTGCTCCTGGTGAGTGTTTAGATTGTGGGATACAGCAGTGTCTAATTTCCACCTTCCCAAAATTAGTTTAACTCCTTAATTTGCCTCCTGGAAACCACAGGCAAAAGACTGCAAAGTTAAATCCTATTGCTAATGAGGCTATGCTGAATTTGTCTCCCAAAGCAACGTAGGTGGCGGCTGCTTGTGCCTGCACAGACTCCAGAGAAGAGAGGAAAGATTTTTTTTCTCTCTCTTATTCACTGTTATTGCTGTAATTTTCTTTTCCACGTTAGACTGATAATACCATCAGTCTGTCTTCTGAAATTTCTGTCTTTAGGACACAAGGATCATTAGGCTTCTAGCTGGAATTACTTCGATATTAAAAAGTCCAGCCAAATAGCACCGTGTTTTGGTGCAAAGGGAAAACAAATGGCAAAACTTTGCTGAGCAGAGATCTGGTTTTCCAGGAAATTTTAATAAGGTCAACTGCAGGAGAAACCTTCCTACGCCTGTGAGACTCTCACCCATCCTTTCATTTTCTCACATAGTCAGAATGTGTAGGTGGAGGGGCTGATGTTCTCCAAGACGTGGCAAACCTGACCTGTTAGGAGGAATCTGCTGCAATAAGGTGTATTAATGGGCAAGGTCAGCGTGGCATGTGCGAGTATGTTTCCCTTGCTTTTCCCTCTCCTGAAATGAAGCCCATGTACATTTGTCTATTCGCTCTATATGTCTTGTTTGTGGAAAAACATGCCCACAGTTGTAAAGCATCAGCATTACCCACTTCTCTTCCTTCAAAACGCTGTGAAGCAGAACTACCCTTCTGCGATGTTCTGTCCCGTTCGATTCCCCTGCTTCCCCACAGACCACAACGCAGAACGGCAAATTCACCTCTGCCTTTGTAAAAGAGCACCCCCGTCTCATTGCCAATGCCAGTGCTCGCTTCACTACACTGGTGCCCTGGCGTGCGAGGGACGGTCAGGAGCTCTCTGCGACGCATATGACATAATAGGCAGTGCTGGCAGCATGGCAAGGGCATGGTAAAAAAAGCTGAAATTTTGTGACCTAAACCCTGAATTAGTCTATTAATCACTTTTTACAGGTAATACTAATCCCAGCTTTTAGCTGTATTTTATAACATCGCATCTTCCTTTTATTTTTCCTCTGAAATGTCCTTTTACCTGTGAAAAATTTGTGTATACTAATGGGTGTTAAAACCTTATGGGCTCATTAGAAATACACTTTTTTTAATATGTTATATACAGGTATGTATATCTGCTTAGGTTGTATTTCTTATACTGTTTGTGTTGTGTTTAGAAACTGTTTTGTGATGTTGTAAGTCTTGTAGCAGCATGCAGGGTGGTCATGGCAGTGTGGTTGGCCTCCCTTGGCTGTGCTGGATCTTGCTCAGGGTGGTTACAAACACCAGAGGTATTGAGAGGAAGGCGTGTAAAGAGCTGTTATAGGCAGTGCTGCAATTTCTCTGTCGTCAGATTCTTTCTTTACATACACCCCAGTAAACTAGTCCAAGGCCACATCCCGTGTCTTGTGAAAGATCTAGAGAACGAGCTCTAACCTTGCACCTTGAGCTGTGGCTTGTTCTGCAGACCACTTCGGTGAACAGCTCTGGTTCTTGCTGCTACACGTTGTGGAGGAAGAAGAATGGGCATCTGCTTTGCATTTCAGTATTCTCACTCTTATATTAGTAGTTCTGTGTTAAGTTCTTTTTCACAGGTTCAGTTTCACAAGTTGGGTTTTTTTTCTTTTTGGTTCCTTTCCTGATCTGTGTCACAGACTGTAATCCTTGCCAATGAAAATAGCATTGAAAAAACATAAAATACTGAGCCCGTTACAGAGAGAAAGTGAAAAATATCCTAGCAGAAAGCATGTCTTAGAGGTGCTCGTTTAAAAGACGTGAGTTTATTGGTATATTTGGATATTCTACAAGGCAGTACATGAAGGAATTAAACATCCGTGTTGTGTTTATAAAGCTGTGAAGTTTAATGGTGCCCTTTTGAGGTTGAGAGCTGTGCTGGTGGTGGCATGTGCCTCCGGTGGGGTCTCCCAAGCCAGACAGGTCTCAGCTGAAGGGTCAGACAAAGTGTGTCCACGGGCAGGATGGGCTCACTAGCCTTCGGGCAACCATCCCAGGAGAAGGACAACTCTGACTCCAAACCCGGGCAGATGGAGCTCATTTAGCCTTGTAAGGCATCCATCATCTAAGAGAAGGATACTCGAACCAAACCTACGACCCGAGGACTTCGCTGTCACCGTTCAAGCTCGCTAGGCCCTGGCAGATGAACCTCAGGTGTAAAGGGTGGAGCCAGTTCCACGCACGCTGCGCCTCACCTAAAAAATCCACCGCGCAGCCCTGAAGGGTGCACTCATCGCTTGCAGTGAGCGTGGGAAAAGCCCTTCCCAGATCTTCGTTCACGAAGCCAAGCCATGATGATGATGATGAAGTTTAATGACATAAAGTTACAGTGGAGATGTCACAGCAGATGGAACCTTACAGGGAGAAACTGCTGTACAATACTCGTATCAATACCGTAGGCTGTCAGTATGGTCCATGGATGCAAAAGAGGGAGTTTTCCAAAACTGAAGTTGAAGAATGCCGCCAAGAGAAAACTTTTGGTTTTGCCTATATGTTGATACTGAGAACTATTAACATTGATTATTTATAAGCATATGCTTTGCTTCTGGTATTAGTGATATCTGGAGGAAGTGGTGTGACTGAAGGTGGATGTAAAGTTATAAGAGATTGAAGGGGTGGAAGGAGTGGCACTTGCATGAACGTTAAATCAACTTTATCCAAGTCATTGAATCTTGAATACCTGGGACTTTATATCCAGATTGATAAATATACTTTGGTGTTACAGGGTTATCAAATCACATGTGAAGTGAGAGCAACGAGCGTATCAAGTGCCCTTCTAGTGTGTGCTGCAGAATAGAAAGCTGAAAGTCAATTGAGAGATGGATGATAGTATTCTTACACTGCTGAAATTGTAGTGTCCTTGAAAAACGTGCTTCAGAGTGCCTCAAACATAGCAAAAATGATATTTTACCTCACTTCAGACAGATTGAAAAGCTGTAAAGGAGAAGTAGCTTTTACACAGACAATTATGAGTTATTCTTTTGGTGTGCAGGAATCTAATTTGGCAACTTGGATGAATTACAGTGCATGTGTCCTCATCACAGAAGGACGTGCAATGGTAATGTTTTAATGGGGATAGAAGTGAATCTGCTGGAAATGAGATTAACCAGATGTGAAAGATAACTACGAAATCAGAATATTTTATTAGGTGCTCCGTAAGCCACTAGCTTACACTGAGCAATTTCACTTAGCGAAAGAGCAAATGCAGCTATAAAAACATAAAAGAATATATGGGAAATGGAAAGAAGAAAACAGGCAATCAAGACCTAAATTAGAGTCTCAGAAATGTGGACAATGATTAGATACACCAAATATCGTGAGAAGAAATATATGGCGAAAGACCAAAGGATGATATGGAATCTAAGTATATGGGGAACAGAAAGAATTCCGGCAGCCTGTTCTCGAGGAAGGTGTGGGGATTATTTTGTTTCCTCATCTGGCACTAAAAGAAAGATGGTATTTCATCAACATGGCTACTAAAAGTACCAGAATTTACATCACAGAATGAGCTAGGATGCACCAACAAACTCACATCACAAAGCTCTCAGAGGGCTGCTGGAGGAGCAGTGCAGCCCACTGGCTATTGATCTGTTTAGCTCGTTTCAGGACACGGGAAGAGTCATCTGGAAGCGAGGAAAGCTAGAGCTGTGTGTTTGCGTGGTGGCTGAGGCGGAGAGGAGCTGTCAGGCATCAATCCCTTGTACAGTTATTGAGTAGTTGATACAGGATTCAATAACAAAGTTTTAAAAGAAGTCTATAGTAAAAGAAGAAATAATTGTGTTGCTAAACAGCAGAACATAGCCCGTTGGAAAGGCTCGGTCTCTCCTGACAGGTTACAAGTTTAGCTGATGCAGGCAATGCTGTTGATTTTTACAAATTGCTGTAACAGAAAATATGAGCTGGTAACAGTCAGCATTTTGAGCACAAAATTAGAATGGTATGAAATTCACCTGGAACACAGAGAAGGGATTAAAACCTGGATCATTGTCGAGTACAGCAGTCTTCAGGGAGCAGCCTTGCTGGTTCTTGCCGGCTGCGACGCTTGGCACTGCTATTTTCCAAGCAGTTCATAGCTGTTGAAGCTGGCGTGTGACGCAGCAGCGAGCACAGAGAGACCATGACGTGGCATGGCCGGAACCGGAGCCCTCTGCGGGCTGCAGTGCTAGAAGGACTGCTGTGATCGTCAGCTATAGAAACAGAGGTCTTTCCGGTGGGAACAGAGGTTATCCTTCTGATTAGCAGTGGCGTCTGTCCCGGAGCACCATGTCAAACCCTGGGGACGTGATTCCAGGAGAACGTCCATAGGAAATGGTCATCAAACGGGGACGGAGGACTAGAGCAGTTTCACAAAATCAGGTTTAACAAATCACTCCTAAACAATCTCCTAGCACTCATTTTTAAATTACTATTTTTTTTTCCTGTAATAGAGAAGATAACGTGTCACTGTAACAATGTGTGGGTTGAGGTTGAAATCAGGATTTTTTTTTTCTGGAGATGAACATTAAATTCTGTCTGAACATTAGCCTAAACGTCTTCAAACAATGTTTCTATATTCAAACTCTCATCTGTGTTATTCG
>NW_010433411.1:74473-76637 GCF_000710305.1 Buceros rhinoceros silvestris | reverse complement strand
CGGAAGAGCAAACTACGCATGAACAGTGGTACCCTCTACCTTTTATACCAATATGAGCCTCCCCAAACCCAGCAACTCGTTTTGCCTGAACAACGTAAGGTTCAGAATTATGCCCAAAGGTCAAATCCCACAAACAGCAAGCTGCTAGCTTCTGCCCTTTCCTCGACAAAACCTACAAAACTGGCCTTTCCTCTGACTTTATGAAGTTGAGTTGTTAGAATTCTGTTTGTGCTCTCTTGTTTCTATGGAAACAGTCAGTCTAATTTTAGGGAATACTCTTCTCTCCTATCATTCAGTCAAGCTTTGCATCAATCTATGCAGTACCACCGGTGTCTGTTGCAGTGTCATCAAGGGAGCTCAAATGCGGTTGGAGCAAATGCGCACATCAGATATGGGAATGCAAGTGAAATTTTCCAAAAGGAAAAAACATCCAAGAATCCAAGCTGTGTGAGGAAGCTTTGTGTTTGATTAAACGTGCTGTCACTGGATTTGTTTGAAATAGTGTTACAGGAAGAGAGAGGCGAGCGAGACGTGGCTCTCACTTAACTTGGATACGGAGCAGACCTCTTCCTTCTGCATATATAAATTGTAAAACAATTAAAATATAGTGTGTCACATGCACCTACAGAAATGAAGTAGAAAAGCAAATTGGAAGTGAGAAAGTGACAGCGCTGCTCAGTCTCTAAAGACTAATTAAGCTCATCAGTGTTTATTATAAAGATGAAGTTACCTGAATAAGAGAACTTGGGAAACCTCACCTGAAAATGCTGTGCTGCCTGTACTGAAATAGTGCCGGTGTGTTGCATACAGCACGCTGAGGACTAAAAAGAGGTGAACTGTCATCTTCTTGTCTCAGCTGTGAAGGCAGTGTCAGCAATGGGATAGAACCATCGTTTCAGAACCAGGAGCAAGGTCTTGGCTTCTGAAACGGGGACGGTCAGCATCACGGGCGGTCAGAACCCGCTCGGGAAAATGGTGCTTCAAATAGGAGTGAGGTGGGAGAGAGGGTTTGTAATTCCAGCTTGACGAATGGCTGCATCCTGGGTTTTATGTCAAAGAACAGCTCTGCAAACCTTTCTGCACGCTGTAGCCTGACCGAGGATGCTCGGCGCATAGCATTAGGCACTGCGTGGAACGTGCCTGTGACCTCGAGTTCTTACTGTTGAGAGCAAAGTGTCGGTATTACTGAATCTAAAAGGAACAGATGTAGTCTGCATAAATTGATATTGAGGAGATTCTCTCAGTGCTGTTAAAGAGTCACTGAGGCAGTTATCGACTCTAGTGATAGCAGGGTGCCTACAGGAGTTAACATGTGTGTATGCGCTGCTTGGTTTCGGTTCGTGGCCAAGCCCGAGCCTGCTCGTGGAGGGTGTCGGCAAACGCTCGTCTGGAGTACTGCATGTCTGTGTGCAACTGTATTAAGTTATATCCTGCAATTACTTCTCTAACAGCAATAAATGACTGTGGAACATAAAATCGTAGCCAGTGTATTGCTAATTATCACACGCTTAACCTCATAACGTTATTGTAGAACTAGCTGTGTTTATCCTCTCATTCTCTTATTTTTAATTGTAGTATGAAGTAAGGAATTTTAATGAATGGAATGTTTTGGGGGTTGTTTTCTTTTGACTTTGGTCTTGGAGTGTTATTCTAGATGTATGAATATTTATGGATGGCAAATGGCATTATAGAACACACAGATGGAAAGCGATCTTTGCAGGAAAAGTAATGCTGCTTCGGTTAAATTTGCTAATGAGGTATCTGTGATAACTTTTGCAATATTCTTTGGAAAGTTAGCATGGATCCCAAAATACATGTACCAAATTGTTCTTTTCCTTGAGTCGATGTCAGTAGCTCATTTAGATTTACATACAATAAACCGTGTAATTTTAAAATAGTCTCCTTAGAGATGGATCTACTGTTAACCTTTTAGATGGGAATCTGTCAGACTTCCCATTCCTAGAAGTGAGCAGAGCAGCTGAAAGAGTAGTTCCCATTTAACTGCAATCTGGGGTGTTTTAAAACTTTTACCACGTGCTTCCAGGAGATTGCAAAATACTTTGAGTGAAATGTGACCATCTCATAGTAGCAGCAGACATTAAATTTTCTAAAAGGTAAATTTATCTGAAAATAGATGAAATAGAAATTAGAACTCCATCTATTC
>NW_010433411.1:67511-74365 GCF_000710305.1 Buceros rhinoceros silvestris | reverse complement strand
CACTGAATAGAGCATTCCCATGTAACTTCTGCATGTTCCAGACTTACAGTCAGACCTGTCATACCCAGCTTGGAGGTTCATCTCATTTGCACAGAGACTTGCAGTAGCATCTATGCCCTGGCTGCTGTAGTGTCTTACTTCTACATTAAGCCAGTCTACATTAAATTGCTTCTTGAACTCCCAAATAACTGTTTTTCAAAACTAATTTTTAGTGGTTGTCCTGTTCCTAGCTGCATACGTCTGGTGGCCTTGAATCTCTTCCTCCTTCTTGCTCGTGCTCTAGCAAACAACTTTTCTGTAAGTGTCAGCAGACCTGTTGTGGTGCTTTGACACGTGGTTGGTGAAATATGTCTTGTTAGAAGCAGGAGAAGCTGCTCCCAGCAGGGTACAGTTGGAGGCAGTGTGAGGAAGAGGGGGGGACTGGCAGCAGAACAGCACACTGCTGGGAAAGCACCTGCTCTTCAGAAAGCAGTGTGGGGACCGTGGCTCCTGGCTTGTAACTCACCCAATGTCCGGATAATAAATTAAAACACTATTACCAGTTTTAGTTCATTTACATAGTTCTATTATTGTTCCCATTTTGGCAGGGTTGGTAGGAACTGATCCTCTCCAGAGAGGTACACAAGCTCAGATACTCAGAGAAGTCTTTGGACCACGCGCCAACAGCCTGACTTGTGTCCTGACCTCCCCTGCGCTGCTGTCTGCCACTCTTCTGACTAGCCCCATTGAGTCATACCCTCTCTGAAGTACAGGTGATGCTCATCAAGTCATAGCTGGGTGTTTGATCTGCTCTGGTGCCCTGATTCCTCGTGATCCTTCTTGACAACACGCATGGAAGCTGCTTCCTTGGAAGGGGTGCCTTTGTGGAGAAGGGTGGCTGCTTGCCTTGCCTGGACTGTGTGTGTGTGCAGGGCATTGCAGGGGGAGAGGCAAGCCCTTCGTTTCCTGAAGAGCACCTGCCAGGTGAAACTCTGGAGAGGCTCCAGTCTTTCTCTGGTAGCTGTGGTTATGGTGTCAGGCACGGCAGTCCAGTGCAATGAGAGAAAAGCCGCTTTGTTATCCCAGATAGCGGGGAGAACTCCATCGTGGAGTGACCCACCTCGTGCTGCCAGCTTTACAAGTAAGAGGCGGGAGTGGAAACTGTTGTGGAAAGCAGAAGAGAGCCCTGTGGTTCTCTGCTTACAGAGGCGTCCCATGGGAAAGATTTGCCACAGCTTCCACCAGCCTTCCTCAGCCTGGCACTTCGGCTCCCACAAAAGACACCGGGCAAAACCGCCCCAGCCCCTGTCCCACTGTTCACAGCCTGTGGGAATCTGCTGAGTGCTCTGAGTTACAGGAGGATTTGCACACAGTTTTTCAAATCTTCTTTTTCTGATAATACTTTGTGGTGAACAGTAACTTTAAAATTAATGTCATTAGGTAGGAGATAAGGATTTTGCATAGCTCTGATAACTCTTTGATTATTCTTTTTGGTTGGTTTTTGGGGGTCTTTCTGGTGGTGGTGGTTGATGAAATGAAGGCTACGCAAACCCTGTAGTTAATTGCAGTTCTGCCCACATCACTCTTATTGAACACAGAACCCAGCGTGAAAAGCAAGTGGACTACACAAGAAATGTGAACTCCATGTAGAATGCTTAAAATATTTGCTTTTAAGGTGCTTTTTACAAAATGGAGGAAATAACACAGAGAAAATCCCTTTTATGTCCATAACAAAATTGAAATACATTTAATTCCTCTATTCATTGGCTGATGGGCAACCTTTTCCTTCCCACCCTGCCTCTTAGCGTTTGTTAGGGCTCTTGCAAGGACATTAGATTCGCTTGGAGAAAATATGATTTGCTTCAAAATCATCGACTGCAGCTAAATCCAACTTACTATTTGTGTTTTATTTTCTGAGGAACTCCCCACTGTTTTATCAGGTATCCTTGTTTTGAGAAGAGACTGGAAAGTAACTTGTCAAAAGGAACCAGCTCGGTTTCTCAGTAACCGCAGGGGAACCCCTGCAAGAGGAATGGGTTATTTGTCAGGCTTAGTGTGGGGACATCGCAGCAACAGAGCAGGTCGCTGATCTTTAGCTGTGATAGTAAATGGAGGTGTAATACGTGACCATATATTTGTTTTCTTAGCTTTGATGCTGTATCTTAGGAATAGGTAACATTTTAAATTTGTTCCATCTGTGGTTAAATCTTTGTGGTTACATGGAACAAGCGTGAACTAACCCATAAGCGTAAGCAAAGGAATAATTGAGGTGAAACCTAGCTGGTAATATAAATCTTCAGAAAATAAAAATTGGAGAAACCTAGTGATAATATAAGTTTTTAGGCTTTGTTTGGCTTTAGTCAACATGAAATTGGTGTATGACCAGAACTGAATACAGAAGATTTTCCTCTTACACAAGAAAATGATAATAGCCCTTTAATTTCATTTTAAAACCCTCCATTTCTTTTGTTATTTTATCTAACGTGACAATGGAAATGTCCAGATTTACTGCGTATTCTTATACCTATCAATAGGAAACTCAGAGCAAAATTAAAGGCAAAAATCTAGTTCATGAAGGCAATCTTTCTTGTTTGTTTAACAAGTACACAGTTAAACTCTAAGTTTTATGTCATTTATATATACAAATACTAGACTATTTCACTGTACTCTGTTTTCCCAATAATTTGTGCTGCAGCTTTCCCTGCGTTTTTAGTTCTTTGAGAGCAATAGTGCAATAAATGTTACAAAAAACCCCATTGTGTACCAAGCTCAAAAAGTGTGAAATGGAACCCTATTAGACCAGACAGGAATGACCGGCGTGGAGTGACGTTATTGTTCTCTTTGCACGTGGTTCGCAGTCACTCTTGGCTCTCGTACAGACCGAAGAGTCTCTGTGGTGGCTGGAGGAGCATCTTTGTAAACTCTGTTGAGGATCAGGAAAACTGTTTGCAGAACAAGCATTGGTACCAGGTTTGTAACACATCAGGTAGTCCTGACAGACGTGTAGCTGCCATCAAAGAAAAGAAGGTAGTTCTCACGGAACTGTTTATTTGCTGTGACTCTCACAGCTTAGAGTGGGATGGTTTATAACCTTATGGGGAAAAAAGGGATGCAGAAGGCTGGTTTGTTCCTTACGTGAGGGCTAGGACTCAGCACCTCGGGTCCCTAGAGCTTGCTCTTGTTTTCTTTGCAACTCCAAAGAGGAACAGAAGGATGCATTGAGGGTTTTTTACCTGTTTGCACTGTCACTAAACACTATCATAACGCTCGGGGAGCTCACGGGCTGATGCTGGGATGGTTCTGTCCCACAGCTGCTCCACGGGGCAACCCGCCTTGGTATTGAGTACGATATGAATAGGTCAGCTTTGACATGGGCTGTGTCACCAAAGGGCTGCAACTCGGAAGACATCCTGTCTTTTTCTGGGGAGAGGGGGGTGTGTTAAGATGATGTGTGTTTCTGAGAAATATTTTAAGGTCATTTCCTTATACTTTATCATGGGCTGGTATTTGGAAGCCTGAAGTATCGCCCTCTGTGCTGTCCTTATACATACTGAGATAAATAGTATGTGCAAGACGTTGTATTGTTAGGGTGCCATCTCCCACACTATCGACTGTCTGCAGATTAAAACAAAAGATTTTAATACACATATTTCTCATCTTTGCAGGTGAATAAGCCCATATTTTTAAATTCTGCTTCAGTGCTGTAGCTCTTCTGTATCAAACTAACAGAGCAGGGCATGATAAACAGCCACCGGAGCTGTGGTGTCCCGTGTAGCTCATCTCCCATCAGGATGCTGGAAGGCTGGCATTCAGCTCTTGCCACAGTCGTCCCATTGCTCCAGGGTTGTTTGACATATGTTGCGTGGAAAGCTGACATGCAGAGAGGCAGCTTCTATGCTGCCTTTCAGCTATCTTCTTAGTCTGAGGAGAAAACGGATGCGGTTTTAATCCTTTTCAGCTATTCATCGCCAAGTGACAGTGTGTATTATGTAGGTGAAAGGGGGGACAAAGCCCTTCTGTTTCCTTAGCTTTCTTGGGATTTTTGTTGTTGTTAACTCTAAGGCTGCTGATTTTTGGCAGTTTTTATTATTTAAAATATTTTCAAAGCAGACTCTCCAGGTTTTTTTGAAAAACTGGAGAAAAGCTAAATGGGATCCTTGACTGCTTCTAGTTATGAGCCAAGGGCCTGCAGCCTTCCTCATGGGGCCGGAGAGAGAAACCTGGGCTCATCACTTGTTGGTAATAAATAAATAGAAGAAGGGTCCATTCTTAACCAAACATGTGGCTGAGGGTGAATCCTGCTGCTCATCTTCGCAGCAGGCCATGGTATGTCATTAGAATAATTCTCATCCGCTTGCGGCTTTTGTAGATGAACAACAGATTTATTTCTTTTTCTCTGAAAAGTGTGGTTGAGCAAAGACTAACAGACACGTAAAAGCTTTGGTTTTGTTTGGTAACGTAAACAGAGAAGAAAAGAGGGGCAAGGCAGGACTGCAGGTAAAGTCAGCGTGAAAGGCAACAGTAGATTTATCTGCAGAACAAGTGAGTAGGAAACGTAGGGATTGACCAAAGCAATGTTACACAGAATCATTTTAGTTGGAGGAGACCTTTGAGATGTTATTGGCAATAATCTTATTACTGATAATTTTATTAACCTTAACAAGCTGTTAACACAGTATTCAAGTGGATATTACTAGTTCTGAACTTCTGTTTCCCCTTTCCCATGTTCTGGAATTGGTTTCCACATATGTGGTTGCTACTGCAGTCATTTGCCTGAAAATGGCCTGAGAAGGTAACTGGAGTCCATGCGAGAGAGACGCAGTCCCCAGAGAGCCCTGGGTGGCTTGTTTTCTTCCTTCCTATTCCTGAAACAATACCTCAGCCTTGGCCGTATTGACCACCATCAGTGGTCCACCCTGGCCTCCAATCGGGAGATTGGAGACACACCATACATAACGCTGCTGCCTCCTTTGAGAGCACGCGTAGAATCAGTCTCGAGGAGAAAAGACAGTGCAGAAAGAACCGTGCCTCGCCTATACCACCCAAGGAGACCTTCCGGTGTGCTCTTTGCAACCGGTCTTGCCTATCCCGCGTTGGCCTTTTCAGCCCTCAGCACGCTTGCAGTAAGCGTGGGTAAAGCCCTTCCCAAATCTTCATCCGCGAAGCAAAGCCATGATTCCTTCTGGTGAAGTAGAGGGACTCTGTGCTCTGTGAGATCTATTCTTCTCTTGTAAGCACTACATAGACACCAGAAGGACACAAGAATTGCCCTGACTGCTCATCGTTTGTGTCTCAGAAAAATTTAATTTATTCTGCACATTTGGAAAAAACAGAAAGCTTTTGCTTTCCTTCTCTTTTTTTCCCCTCTTCTTCCTTCCCACCTCCCCACCCCCACCCCCTGCTTTTCACTTCACCTATTTCAAAAATTAATCCTTCACCTCATCAGTTAAAGCTCATTGGGAAATGCCTTGAATTTGCTCCCGGGTGGAGAAATCATCAGAGTGTGTTCGTGTTAAATGAAGATTAGAATTTTGCAGCTGACTGACCATGAGAGCGAATCCATTATTCACATTAATTAGCTATAATTTTCCCAAACTAATTTCACAGAAATTGATCCTAAACCTACACAATAATATGCATGTCTCTAAATCTCCATAGAGCTCTAGTGATAAATATCTTAGAAGGAAGATCTTAACATAAACGTGTTAAATGTGTTTAACATCAACACTAATGCCTCTCCTGTCTGCATCATGGAAAAAGCAATGAATTCTGTGAGTTAGGTGGAGCAGATTCATTGCACAGATGTTAGGAAAAAAACAACTCTAAGCTTTGAATTATCTGGTATTCTCTCGGTTCTGCTCCAGCTGAAGTCGGTGAACCTCACTTTGCTGCCAGCGTAATTGTGGGGATGGTTTGCGGGTTGAATTAAGCCTGTCTGCTAGCAGCTCTAGCTGGGGAAGGAGAATGGCGTGCAGAGCTGGAGCAGGAGCTCAGGAGAAGTCCCTTCTGTGCCAGCCTTTTCAGATTCTGTGATCTACTATTGCAACAGGTGAAGACAGAGATTGCCTCTGGAGAGCGGCAGAGTGCATCTTAGTAAACTATGTGATTGCACACCCCATCGAGGTCAGCAGATAGAAGTACTTGGTACTGCTGATGTTGAAGGTGAGGAAAGGAGACTTTCAGTGTGAGAGGGAAGCTAACAGGGATGTGTGGAGACCGTTACTGCTGTGCGGGTGGTGTATTTGCTGCAAGGAGAAATGAGTGTTCTGGGTGCTGTGTTAGAACGTGCTCTGTCCATCAGTGGTGGTGGGGGACATATGTGTCTAGCCTGGGCTCAGGTCACAGAGTTAACCTGGTGTGTGAATGTGCCCGTTTTATCCAGGGCCCTTCCTTTCTCAGGCTCTGTCTGATAACCGATTTCTTCTTGCTGTTTTCCCCTGCTATTGAATACTCCTGTTGCTGGCTACCAGTTGAAGAGAAGCCGTTGTCCAAATGGGCTGTGGTGGTGGAGAGCTTGGCCGTTTCTCTGCCACCTCTTCCTGTTGCTTCTATTCTCCCTCAGGTTATCAAGAGTAATCAGGAAGATGTTTGCCATTTCTCTCCCACTACCACTGAAGGTTTCCTTTAGTTTTAAGGAGAAGTATACCCGAAAACAGAACAAAAAATTGGTATGCGTGTTTATGGCTCGCTTCTCTTGATTGTTACCTTAACGAACATTCAAAGCAATAGCAATAAATTAGTAGGAATTACAGCTCAGGGGTTTTGCACTTCTCGTACGAACTCAGCACTCTATATAGTTGTGAATCGGCCAATCGCTGGCAGCCACAGAAGAGGGCTGGTAGAACTCGAGAACAGAGGCACGTTAGTTACCGCTC
>NW_010433411.1:62480-67420 GCF_000710305.1 Buceros rhinoceros silvestris | reverse complement strand
CCTATGTACTTTTTCACAATCACAAAAAAGGCATGTTAGATCGTCAACACGTGGCAGTGATCACTGTTCTTTTTTTGTTTTTCACACATGTTTTTGACTTGTCTTTCTTCTGCCACGGGGTCACATAATAAGTTGAAGTGCAGTTTTATCGACTATTGCCCTCCCCTCCGGTAGAAGCTGTCCCCTGTTTGAAACAGAAGGCTTGTGCTTCCACTGGACTCTGAGTGGCTTGTTTCTTTACAAATAGCTTTGTTGTATTCTGACTCGTAAATCACCCAGGGGATACGGGGGGAAGAAATGGGTTGATACCGTTGTCATTGTATAGTGGAGCATGAATTTGGCTTTCTGATTCTGCCGATGCCCTGGAAGTATTCTGCTCCGCATTAGCACCGGTCGTTTCCACTTACAAAGACATCGTTTCTGCGCTTCAGACCTCCATAAGTTCTGGCGGTCTGAACCATGTTTCTCCACTGATGCCTCATTGTGTTGTCTAGGGGAATGAGTAATGCTGTCATCCCCGTTAGCTGGGCAAGAACTTAGGTCTGATATTCATCTTTTGCAGATAAATCAGTTCAGAACAACAGAGGTGCTGCCTGCTGGGGCCGGGCTGCAGGAGCTGCTCCTGTTTTCAGAAGGTGCACAGTATGTTTAGCATACTGATGGCAGCACGCAGTTGGCAGCAAGTCAAGTGGTCTTCTCTAGGAAAAGTGGTTTCAAGTGTCTGAAACCAGCAGACCTACATTCTTGATAGCTTTTATTACACGTAAAATGATAGTGAAAAGTCCAGCTGAAATTGTAAAGTTAAGGTGGGTCACAGGGATCCCTTTTTCCTGTATACGTGTGAGCTAAGCAGTAACCCCTTGTGCTATTAATCTTCTGAAGCTACAGCAAGCAGCTCTGGTGTTCGTGCTGTGTTGACATTTCGGAACACATCTGCTCCACGAGGCTAACAAATGGCGTTAAATGGTGCCAGTTCTCCGAGACCCCCTTTTGTTTCTCTGTAACGTTAGCAAGGTTGTCGTGCGCACACGCTGATGCTTTTAGCTAATGCTCTGTGTACTGAATGGGGAAAACAGAAACACCCTCAGGCTTGGCTTTTTTTTTTTTCCTGATGGACTGCAAGAATGCTGCGCGTCTTAAAACATGAGATCCTGAACAAAGAGACCGAGTCTGGTAATCCACATGCATAGGACTGACCATGATTATTCTAGTGTTAATTAGAGCTCCACCTCCTCACATGCTGATTGTAAGGTCAAATTGGGTAACTCAGCTGCCTGAACCTCTGGTTCACAGGGAGTCTGCGGTCCTTAGGGCATCCTAGATTCACAGAGTCGAATGACACTTGCAGCTGCCAACAGCCCTGCCGGAAGGAGGTGGTTATTGTATAGAAATAGTGAGTGTGCAGGGAAAAGTCCTCCTGTCATCAACATACAAAGCTGCCCCCAGGTTAAAGGGAGGGATGTGGTTTACAACCTGGGTGAACTCCCAGCTCCTCCTTTTTAGAAAAGAAAAAAAAAAGGAATAGAATTTTAAATTATTTCTGCAACATAGACATCCTCAGGTCCTTTCTTTTAACAGGACCATAAAACTACACATGAGATTCAATAATTATTCTGCTTTAAGTCTGAGGCTATTACAAAAATACATTTAGATGATAGACTTGTATTTTCCATGTCTAAGTTCAGGCTATTTTGAGTGTCAGGCTTCTGTGAAATGAGGATTAAATTGCCTACTGTGCTTTAGGACCAATTTGAACAATTTTGCTTTGGCCAGTGACCCTGACAATAATCATTCCAACACCACAAAATCCATTATCAGCTTTTAATCCATTTGGAGTATAAAAAAAATAGAGTGTTTAACTGTAGGTTATGCTAAAATACTTGTGTAATCTTTTTGTTTGGATTTCTGAGGAGCCTGCTGGTGCTGGTTTGGTTTTGAGAGGGTTTTTTTTTTTACTTTTTGTCCCAAGCTGTCAGCTGATTTCTAAGAATAAGCAATTTTTCTGCCTTGAAATGTGCGGTGTGAGTGCTGACACAATTGCTGTTGACACAGCGCCTGACTTTAGCGACAGTACTGCTGCAGCTCAGCAGGACACTGTTCTAATCCAGCACAGGAACGAACTTATTTGCAGGTTCTTTCCCTCTGCACTTCTGTAAAGCTCAGTTAAAACTACATGTACTCTACGCCAGAAGATCTCCTGTGTCTGGAAGATGCACAGAGTGACATGGAAGGCGGAAGGGCAGCCAGAACTCTTGTGTCCAATGCCCTGCAGAACAGTGTCTTGGGATCTGTGTGTAGAAAGTCTACGCAGTAGTGGTCAATATTATCAGCATCACTTAGCTCAGAGTCTCCATAAATTATATAGTCTGCTGTTTACACATTATATTGGTAATAAACGTGGTGAGAGAAGGGCCAAGACCTTTGTGTTTATGGTGTATGTAGTATCCTCAAAGACCCCTCTTTCACATTACCTGCTGAGAAGAGTAGTCTCTAACTTGTTGTGGCTGTGTTTAACGTTTGAACGTTTGAAAGAAATTGCTTTCATTGTGAGCAGTGTGATAACGTTTCAAGATGGTATCAGCACACTTAGTCATTGTCATTTGCGTTTCTTCTATGAAATCTGAAATTTTAATTTTGTAAGTTCTTTTATTTCCTGAGCCAGGCATGGTTGCTTGATTTGTACCCGTAACCACTGTCTTCAGATTGGCTGCTTCCTGTAATACCTTGTGTCCCATCAGATGAGGCAGGAGGAAAGCACAGGAAATCAGAGTGACTGCAGACCTGGGATGTGCAGTCTCCAGGGCATGGCCACTGTTTGAGGCACTGCTGATCACTGAGCACCAGAAAAATCTGACCCCAATTCAGTTCCAAATGCCTGTCACAGAGTAAAACCACCCAGCTTAGCACATGCAGAACACTTCTGCAAGGGCCATGCTGCAGGTCTGGAAGTCCCCACTGTGTAAATGGAGCCGTGGTCACTTCTGCTCTGACGTGCTCTTACAGAGAGGCAATGTTGACAATCCAAAATGAATTATTTTCCTCTCCTTCATCCAGTGGGACGACAAACCAATTATTCCCACAGCTCTAATTACAGTTCACAGAACATATATTTTTCCAAAAGTAAAGTTTTTGCCTCTGCTGCCAACTCCCTTTGGGCTTAACCTTTCAAAGCAAAATTGCCAGTTGTTTGTTCTCTCAAGGCTTTCAAGTTGCTCACCAAAGTATGAAAAGACCGGAAAGTGGTAATGAATAAGCGAACCTTTTGGCTTTTACTCAATCTACCGACATAAAGAAATTTTGGTTCCTGTGTAATTGCTGTACATAATTACAGCAATGAGGCTTCACTGCTTTGTTCAGTTCCTCTGCCTTAGAAGTAGCTGCCCTGATGCGGCTGCGCTGTGACTGGGTGCATTGCTCGGCGGGGGTGGGGATGCTGCTGGGGTAACTTCTTTTCTGAAGCAGAGAGTTAATCTAATTCTCTGATGCCCATGTTGCCAGTCCAGCTAGTCCTTGGTGAACAAACTTAGAGTTTTCCTTGCAGTCAGTCAGGCTGTCAGCAAAGCCAAGGGATGCTCTGGATTCACTTCTGGGTTGAGCACTGAGATGGTGTCAAGAAGAGAACCCTCTGCGGTGACTTTGCGCAGCACGGGGATCCTGGATGAGAAAACCCTTGCGGGGTGGGAGAGGCAGCTGTGGCAGGAACAACGTTCCAGCAGACTACAGCTGTTTCCTTTAATAGTTCCATTCTTCCTGGTTTAGTTAGTCTAGAACACCCTCAGGAAAAATTGGTATTCAAAGGTCAGTAGTGGTTTCCAGGTAATTAGTTCTGTAAACACTTTTAAAGGAGAAGCCCAAGGGGTGTTTTCCAAACAGGAACAGGAGCAGGGAGAACCGGTTGTAGCCAAGCGTGGAGCTTGCAGGGAATGGGAATCAAGCCTTGGTTGGCCGTGCCTGCCGCTGCCCTGGGAGGGTGCCTGGGCTGGAGCTGAGCCCGAGCCTTTGGCCTCTGCGTGGGGCTCCACCTCACCCTTCTCAACACAAAGCTCTCCAGGGGCTGAGCAGGTACTGCACGTCCGCTGAGACCAGTGCAGAGGACTCAGGAGAGTCTCCTGTTCCTGGAGGTGTTCTACGCCCCTTAATGTACACCTCTGCATCTCACGTGGTGCGCTCAAAACCCAGCTGTGGTAGAGGGTAGGTTGAGGCTCGATTACTGCTGCTCTCTGAATGAGTCAAACACCAGTACGTTTAAAACCTGCCGAGAGAAGGGTGGGAATTCACCCTGTCCGCAGCACAGCTGACTTTAAATACAACACATGAACTGACGATGGATCAGTATCTCCCATAGGACCCATCACTTAGACCCTGAAGGTGATCCTTTTTCTAAAGGACAAGGGTGTTTCAGTATATCATTCCTGTACTTGCACCCTTCTTCCTCTCGTTTTATGGTGGGGTGTGAAAAAGCACTGGTTTAGAGAACGCTCCCATCACTCTTTGACTCTTCTTCTGTTGCATGCTCGAGGCATTTGTGATGTAACTAGCTACTTAGCAATCACTGATGTCAATGAGAGTGAGATGTCTAAATCTTCTGCCGCCTTTTCTTCTATACAGACAGATATCACAACAACCCTTATTTGAGACCACCTTGACAGTGCCCTCAAAGCCAGGTGACTCTTCTGAGTTAGCAAAACCCCTTATTTGCTTTGTAAGTTGCCGTACACTTTGTGCTGAACACTGAAATTAAAGTTGATCTTCTCGGTTATTTCAAATTGACTCATCTAGGAGGGAGTGACTTTAAAAACAAACAAATTCAGCAAAAGGACTATGAAATTAAGAAAATAACTGCCCTTGTATATGCACAGGTAAACACCTATGCAGATTTTTTCTTAAATTACACGTAAAAATTAAACTACTGTAAATATTCTTTAGTTTTTGTACTGGTT
>NW_010433411.1:58368-62005 GCF_000710305.1 Buceros rhinoceros silvestris | reverse complement strand
CCTGTAGAGCTTCGGTGCAATTCTGTCTTGCGTGTAATTTGTATGAGGCCCATTGAAACCAGAAACCTACGGGTACATAGATGGGCTGCTTCTCCTGATAACGGATGCTCACTTGTGCCAGGTTATTAGCACTGATGTGCCTTATACTGTGGAAATCCTCAGCTCAGTTTATGCGTGTGGTTAGTGAAGTGTAACTCCCTTATCTGGGTAGTGCAGATGTAGCCAGCAGTTACATGCTTCTCTGTCAAAACAACTCTTTCCTGTCTCTTTCCCCTCAGAAAACTATTTCCTCTTGGAACTTAGGGGTCTTAATCCATTAACTGCCCAGAGGTCAGTTCTATGTAGAGGCAGAATGGGTTGCTGTGTGTTCCTGAGGCAGCTTCACTGGCATCCATTGGACAACTGAGAGCTCTGATCTAGAACATCAGCGATTCACAGATCTGACCCGAATTTCCTGTATTCTCCAGGCTTGACTGTTTGTTGTTAAGGATGCGCCGTGCTATATCACAGCAGGCCCATCTGATTTGGAGTCCGCATGCTGGTGCTAAATATGGAGATGCCACTCATCTCCATTACGTCATGGTAGGGAGATGAAAGGACAGTTTGGCTCAAAGCCCTGAAAAAGAGCTAAGGGAATACAGAGGACTAAATGCTGCCTCTGCTGCCAACCCTAAATAGCTTATGGAGGAGGATGTCGGAGTGGAGGGTCAGGGAATCCTTCGTAAATGCAGTGGAGCTGATCTGTAGTGCTAACTACAGTAGTAACAGCTCCTTTTCTAGGCTTTCCTGCAGCTGAAAATTTCTGGGAAAGAAAGCAGATGTGCATGTCCTGCACCTCCTCTCCCCTTTCTCCTGTCTGCTAAACTGCCATCACAGTCATATGCGCAGAGCTCGTGCGTTCATGGAGAAGGTCAGTCAGCCCTTCTGAACAGCCCATCTGTTTTAACAGCAGAACACACTCTGCCTGCAACCTGGCAGGCATCAAGAAGGGTTTAGGACTATGACGGAATGTCATTTCCTTGTAATAAATGGACACAATGGATCATCCAGGCGGACAAAGCTCAGTACAGTCTTATAAATCTTCCCTCCTGGTCATATAAAAGAAAAATGGTTTCAGACAAGGCACTTATGTCTCTTACGTATGCAGCTGCCCGACAATGTAGATGCAAACTCTTACGTCAAAAAAAAACCAAAAAAACCCCCCAAAACTCCACAACTCTTAAGTATAGAACTGCGGAGGATTGTCCTTCTCCTATAATTTAAATGGTAAAAGGATGCCGGAACTGCTTAAATGGTTTAGCAGCCTTTAACCACCTCTACACCCTTGCCAGTCGGGCCCTGAGTCACCTACCTAGTTGCTTAGGAATAGATATAATCGTCTTTTCTTGCCTTCAGTAACTTCACCAGCATTTTGACTACAGGAGTACTTTTTGGAGTGTAACCCTTACCTGTTACCCTGCCATGTTCTTGATGGCTGTGTTGAGAGCCGGGAGTTCCTAATGCCGTGCCAGGGACAGAGACTGCTACCACGTTCTCAACACAGTCAGCACGTGGCTCCGTGCTGCTGCCGGATCTGGCGTAGTCGTTGCTGTCGGTGCCTCTCGATGTGCTGACAAAGGACGTCCTGTCCCTTGAAGGCATTCTTGGTTGCGGTTTTTCATGGCAAGATGCACTTCTCTTCCATATAAAAAGTATGGCGTTGTGCCACGTGGTTTTTTTTGTTTGGTTTTTTTGTTGTTGTTGTTCTAAGTGATGTTTGTTCACAGTGCTGCCAGGAGTTCAACGCGCCTGCACGTACCAGTGCAGCCAGCCTCTCTCATGTCTCTCCTCTGGGCTTTGCTCGTCTACTGGTTGGGGGAGGTCAGGGTGGCAGAAAATGCTGTGTCAGCATCAGATTGTGCAGGTTTGGGCACCCGCTGTGATCCTGGGAATGTTTTATTGCACTGCCTTGAAATATCTCTTCTGAGAGCAGCGTAGAACCCATACAAGGCACCTGCTTTCTGCCAGGACAGGCAGCGAGCTCCTCCTGCGGTTTGGGGTTTTGTTGGTGAGTTTGGGGTTTTTTTATGCTCCGTGGCAATGAGGGTGATAGAAACCACTGATGCTGATCCCCTTCCTGATGGTCAGGGTGAGAGCAGAACAGTTTCTCTCTGTCTGCTGGCAGACTCCCAAACCCTGGTAAGCTGCTCTCTCCGTCTGAGCTGAAACGGAGCTGCCACAACACCAGACGCCTACAAGAGGCCGTTACAGGTTTGCAGCACGAGTCGAGGTTCACCTGTGGGACACCTTTGTCACTAGTTGTTTTTAATGTGTTTTCAGTTCAGTTTTTACTCTGTCAAATAAAACAGACGTCTTCATTATATCTACATTACCTTTATTGTTGAAATTAGAGGCCAGATCTTCTGCAGAATTTCCGAATCAGAACACTTGAGCGAATAGATCAAATGGTAAATACCTGTTTTCTCAGTTGTGTACTCACACCGATGTCGAGGTCAGAAAATCCTCACAGATTTATTTCTCCCATAGACCTGATTTGCATTACAGTTTCCCTGGTTTGTACATGTAAAACATGTCCTCTAGCTGCTTGCAGAGAAACTTAACTTCAAACATGCAATGAAGAAATACATGGAACTGGACGCAGAAACTGGTCACGTAGTCTTCAGAATAGTTGCCCTCCCACCAGCACTGAGCTGGATGCTGAGCTTCTCAATCACGAAAAAAGCGCTGGCTGTACCGAGAGTTGTTAAATTGGAGTGTTCCACAAATCGATCTTTTTAGCTGATGTAAAGAATGTACACTTGGACCGAGCCTGTGAAACAAGCCTGAAGGATTTAATCACATTTACTTTGGAGCCAGTGGTGCTCTTGACCTCAAACTGGGACATGCTGCGGTGAGGTTCAGGAGACATGGAACAAGCAGGCACACAGAGAGGCCACTGGGTTCAAATTTAAAACCCCAGAACTTGAGAATATTAACCTCCATGAAAAAGAAATTAGTGCTTGGCCTTGCTTCATAGCAAACAGTCTGTGCAGGAGGATGCTCCTGTGGCCTCTCGGGGTGAGTCTGTCATGCTGAGACATCCTGGATCATCATTTACTACACTCCCATCTGTTGATACCTGTTGGGGTTGCTGTCTGGAGCACGTGAATAAGTTCTTTGCTTAGATTTCGCTTAATGACAGGGTCCTTCACTTTAAGATTATCTTAGCTGTTGATTTTTGGAATATCTACAGCAAATCCATGTGGTGAGGAAGAATAAATGCTTTGGCCTTGCTAGAAAATTACAGTTGTGTGGCAGCCTTACATCTCTTTCGGCTCTTAATTGATGTGAAAAAATTACTTGGAATATGAATTTCAGGATATGGCTTTCTGTCGATTACTTGAAATAAGAGTTTCTTTTTATTTGGGGTTGATTTTTTTTCTTTTTAACTGAAGGAGATAATTTCTTTTGATTACTTTTAATGTCAGGACATGCAGCTTTGCTTGTTTTAGGTAAGTAGCTAGTCTGATAGTAGGTGAAGAACTAGCAAGTGCAGCTACACGCTGAGTATAATTGCAGTGCCAAATTAGTTACCGCAAGAAAATCTTGTGTATGACCATAAAGCATACTGCCTATCAGTGGTCCGAGGGTTTTCCCT
>NW_010433411.1:52450-58277 GCF_000710305.1 Buceros rhinoceros silvestris | reverse complement strand
CCCTACAGAAACAAAATGAGCGCTGCGGCTGGAATATCTTACTGAAAATTAATTCAATGTGCAATTTGTGAAACACACTCAGTAATTGGTGGTTCTAAGTTAGCATGTCTGTGAAACATTGATTTTACTGTCCATGAGGGAAAAGTATGCTGAAATATGATATCTTTGGTTATATATTGAATCTTTGTTAGGTATTTAAAAAATCTAGAAGATAAAACTAATGAGAAAACTATAGTATGTACATTATACAAAAGAAAGCCAATTCTTTAAAGTAAACGACCATGTGTTAACTCTAACGTCTATTATAATGCTGTTCATCGCCTGTTGGTTCTGGCCATTTGCCAGGCTCAGCTGGCTGGTGCAGCTGTACAGGGTGGATTGAGATGTTTTATTAATCGGCCGATAACACGACGTAAAAAGCAATATTTGAGTCTTTTGAAATTCATGTTATTTTCTTGACTATTATTGTTATAATGAGCTGAAAAGAGGACGCAGACTATTGATGTGCTGAGTCGGAAGTGTTTGTGTGTCACTCCTGCAAACTGTCCCCACTGGACACGTTTGATTAAATCACACGAGCTTGACCTTTTTGCAGACGCCGTAATTCACGTGGCCTACTTAGACCTTGTTTTGAAGCTAAACCTAGAAAAGACTCTGTCTTCTCTCATCCTAATTGCACTTGTTAAAGTGATAGATTGGCGAGGAAGACGCTCGCAAAAAGGAAGGATTCTGCTTTGTGAAGCTGTGCCAGCTGAGGCAGGCACGTCCCTAACAGAATATGGAATTGTTATCGCCAAGGGAACACATCACAGAAAAAACTCGTTAATGTTTAAAACAGGTGAGGTCTTGATTCCTAGCTGCTGTTAACATCTGGTCTGATGATACTCGTTGACATCTTTCTGCTGAGAGAATAGACCCAGATCTTTTTCATCATCATAGCTTCTTCTACCCTGGCAGAGGATTAAAGATGCCACCAGAAGCAATTTACTGGGTCACCGTCCCTTTTAAATGGTGCTAGGCCCTGGAATATTCTCCCTGCAGTGCTTACGCAGTGCCCAGGCAGCGAGGGTGATGATGGCAGGATCCTTGTCAGCATTGCTGCTCCCCAGAGGGTCTGAGCACAGCGCGGGCTGTAATTCCACCAGGGAAAATCAAGAAGGGTCGTGATGTGGTGCCTGTGCTCTGGGCGAGGTGGGGCTGTAGGTTGACCTTAGGAAGACTGACTGTGAAAGCTGGAGTGATTCTGTTTGGGTTTTTTTAATCTTCTTCTGGCGGTGGTTTTTTTTTTCCCCTGTGCTTTTTTGTACTGGTGAGGAAAATTTCCCACTATCAACCAGCAAATGTCTGAGCAGGTTTATCTGGGCCCCGCCTGAATCCCTTACCACTTTCTCACAGTCTGGGCTGTTTAGTGGCACATCACTTCATCTACTGGCACTTGTGCGTGGAGTGTCTGTGTGCATGCGCGAATACGTGCGTGGAGTAACACCTGCCTGCGTCTCTTACGCGAGCCTTTCACCGCACCCTTCGGAGGCTCTGCGACGTTTTGTGTGACTTTCTAACCTGAAATGCCTCATGGCAATGCATTTAGCTCCTGGGTCAGTCCTCCGGCTAGTATGAAATCGTGGGAGTTTGACATGTTTGCCTGGGCTACAGGACTGGGCTGTTCTTTCCCCCAAATGGCGGGATGTCGATGGCAATGTTGCTGTGAATTTTGGTGGAGCCAAGATTTGACTGGTAAATTCTGGTAAATTCCTAATATAAATGTCGCAACAACATTGGCGTAGTTCAGATGTTACTGAAATAAAGAGGATATGTGTTCTTACATTAAATGCGTTGAGCTGAAGTTTGGCACAAAACAGAAATGACATGTTTTTACAGCAGAATGTCCTTCTTACCAGACTTCAGTATTGCTGACTGCAGAGGCCTCTGTGCAACACTTATTTTAGCAATTACTCTATTTTTAGATGCTGTTTGTTTCAAAATCTAGGTCAGCCTGCTTGGCAAACGGGTAAGGAGGATGTGCTGTGAGACAAGAAGGTGTACTTCTTACAGACAACAGAGACATTGCCTTTTTCATACTGGTGATACCGATTTTGTTTCTGGATTAAAAACTTCTGAAGGCTTTTAGGATTTATATTACTACTAGAAAGACAGTTTGGTGGTGATGTCTCCATTGAAAATAGTTTTTATTATTTGTCTATTTTTATTATTATCTATCTTTTCATACTATCAATTTATTAATAGTATTTATCCAATAGCCCATCCATCAAAACCATCTCTCTCCAATTGTTTGGCTTCTACCTGCATTTTTGAGCTAAATACTTTTTTATGCAAGTGTAAATATTTCTTTCTAAGAGTTCTCTCTCCTTCTGCAACTCTTCCCCACTTGAACTCTGTGGCATAGCAGTGATTTATAGAAACCGACTGTGGCTTCAAATGAGGCATGAGCAGGGAAGAAGCATGGATCCCATTTGCATGCAAATGTATTACTAATAAACTGAGGGAACAGCCCTCCTCTTGAAAATAAACATGCTAGTTGGTGGAATTAGCATCAAAATGAAACTTTTTTCTAGGAGCAATCTGCTATCTAGAAAATTACTTGCTGAGCTGCCTGGAAAACTTGCAGTAGAGCAGGAGACAGGGAAGTTCTCTGGTTCTGTGTTTCTTCCTTCTCTTCCTGGTCCTTATCGCCTATAGTTATTTCTGATCCTCCTGGGAGCTTCTGGAGCCTTGGGGAGAGTTCAGCAGTGGCGGGGGAGTGGTGCCCCCCCCAGCCTGGGGGCATTTCTTGCACTGTGCGTCCCTCCTCCTTTGCCAGCTCCCACTCCTTGCAGCTTAAGTCCTGTTTACACAAGCAACTGGTTCTCTTTTCCTGTTCCTGCCTAGGATGTTTTTTGAAAGTCAGTGTCTCAAGCTGGTGAAAGTATGTTACAAAAACGATTAATTTGTTTTCAGTTTCTAAGTCTGGATCTTCTTCAGACTCTATCCACAATACTAGAAGCGAAGCAGAGACTTGAACTTCTGCTTTGATTTTTAAAAAGCCTGTAAAGAAATAGTGAGCCAGAAATCCCTATTAGTGCCTCAGGTGTTGTATTCCACCTTTATTAATCAGACATACATGAAAGTCTTTCCAAACAGCCTTTGAAGACAACTGATGTATTCATTTCTCCCCCATGAAAATGACCTTTTGCCAGAGCTGAGACATTTCCATTAGTGGATATTTTTCCAGTAAGGTGTTTCTTCTCTTCTTTCTGTATTTTTTTAGTAGTATTATTTTAAAATCCTAACTTCTCATGTGATTTGAAGTTCGGGTGGAATTGAAAACTTGTTTTCAGTACCTACCTGAAAACATTCAAAATCTTGGAGGTAAATAGTCCCTAATGATCTTCCCATCCTAACACTCCCCAGGCTCTTCTATCAGATAGTGTATGAACTACTTTGACATTTCCTTAGACTAAGGAGGTTGTTTTCTTTTTCCTTCTATTTCCTCTCCCCTGGTGAAGGCAGAGTGGAGTCTTACTAGAGGAAGTCTTACTTTGCTCATTGCAATCTGAATTGTGAACACGCATCATTGCTTTAGGCCAATAGCAGTCTGTAGTCTGGCCGAGACTGGGAAGCGCGATGTCGCTGATGGACTTTGCATTTTTGGCTTGCGCAGTCCGGATCGTGTGTTATTCTGCTCCCACGCCGCAGGCTTCTGGCAGAGTTACCGAGGAACGGCTTGCCGAGTACCAGTAAGCAGCATGGGACCGGTTCTGCTGTCACACCATCCTTGAGAGATGGTTTAGTTCAGTCTGGCATCTTGGTGTGGGTCTGTGTAACTGAGTCGTGGGGGACAGGGGGTAGGTCATTGTGGAAACCCGCTCCACAGAGTTCATGCGTGTGTGGCGTGCTCAGGGCCATCAGTAGTTTCTACAAGCGGTATGCGGAGAAGTGTAGTGATGCAAGTAGCGGACCAAAACCACTCATTGCCTTTTTCAGTAAAAGCAAACCTCTTCTCTTCATCTGACAGGAGGGGGAAAACACACATGGCAAGATTCAGAAAAAGGTTTTCAAGTTGGAAAAGGAGTTACCTAAAAAGCTGGTGGGATTTTTTTGTCTTGGAAATTATATAGGCATTTTAGAAAACCACTTCTCAAATAACCTCATCTGCTTTATACTGACAGAACTGGAAGCAAACTGTAAGGTTTCCCATAGCTTCTTTGTCAGCTGCACGTCGTTGTTGCTCAGTATTCAGTTAATTGGCTGAATACCAAAGAACTGACGCTAGCTCCCACCATCCTGAGCTGTCACCCACCAGGTCAGCCATATGAGCTTCAACATTAAGGAATGAACTTTGGAATGCAGTATTCAGTGTTGTAGAAATGCCACTCTTTTATTAAGAAAAGAAAATAAGAAAAAATTCAGTAACACTAGACTAGGCATAATGCCGTTCATCTACCACGGGTCATTCATGCTTCCCCGCAGTTCAAGGACCGGCTGTGAAGTTGGAGGGGGTGCCCTTGGGATATGCTGCCAGAATAATATTGCCTTTTAGACATCTTTTCCTTGCTGTGTTCAGAGGGCAAGTTTGATCAATGTATATGAGAAAGACAGCTTAAAATATTCATTTGGTTCAGACCAAGAAGAGGACTGCTTTAAAACCCATGCTGCTGCCGACACCTTTCTGAAGGTAATTTTCCACCCATCAGCCTGTCACTCCTTTCAAGTGATAATGCTTATTTCTCTGTTCAAAAGCCAAGATGATTTGCTTAGGAAGCTACATTTTGGGTGTTTTGTTTTTGCTGTAGAAAGTTAATGGGATTTATGCAAAATTTTCCTGATTGCTTGAATAAATGTTCTCTCAGGGAAATAAACTTTGATCTTAATCTTCACATTTAGATTTGTAATGCCCTTGGCAACATGCATCTACATGCATTCTTCATTCATTGCTTTATAATTGGAAGTTTCATTGAGAATTCTGAGCCTGCGATGGGTCCCTCTCAGGTGCACCACGCAAAGCTTACTTTCTCCGGTCCATAACGACTCAAAGGCAATCAAGTCCTTCCTGCAGCCAAGCAAAAGCTGTATTTTAGTTTTATGAACAACCTGCTTTCAGGCTGCTAATTGCATGGCCCTGCCGAAGCTCAGTGACCGTGCTCCTGGGCTGTGCGTGGGACCTCCTGAACATCGGTGCAGGTGGAGGGGGCTGACTGCTGATCGGGTGTGGAAATCCTGCAGGGAATTACAGAGAAAACGAGTAGTTGAGGGAAAAATACAGGATTGCTGCCAGTGCTGGCACAGTGCGTCTGCATCCCTCAGCTCTCTACCTTTCCCACAAGATGGTTTGTATTTTCTACAAGAGCCATCAAGGTATCCATGGTAGGTTATATTATACACAAATAAATATTCGCACAGGATCAAGTCCCAAGTAGTCGTTACTGTCCTCTGTTATTGATGGCAATGTTTCTACCTTGTTTTATGAGGTTAGGCGAGGGCAGAATAAGCCGGGATTAGAGGTTTTTTCCCCCCTTTGCTCTAAAAGCAACAAAATTCCAAAGGAACTTCTGCAATTTTTAGGTCTTTATCTGGCAAAACTTTCCTTTCCTGCAAAGTCCATTCTCAAATTTAACTTTTGATATAATTCTATAGCAGTTGTTGAGCAAATCTAGTGTTGAGGGGGATCTGGGTCCCTTGCTTCTCAAATAGCTTGCCCTGTAGCAATTAGAAATGAAAACGGAAGTTTTGAACTTCTGCCCGTATTTGCTCACAAGCCTGTTGAGAGCTCTTGGAGCCGTGAGCTGTGCTCTAGCAATTCATCTCAGAACAGAAAAGCCCTGCTGAAATC
>NW_010433411.1:51854-52307 GCF_000710305.1 Buceros rhinoceros silvestris | reverse complement strand
ACCCAAACTCTGTGTCTTGAGAACTTCAATCAGCATGGCGTACCGGATGCCCTCTCAGGCCTCAATCCTATTTTGGCAAAATATTATTTGCTTTATATCCTTATACATTGCAATACTGAGCTTTTAGACCTCCCTTTTTGTGCCATATCATTTTCTGTTCCTCGTTCACTTTGGGTATACAGTAGAAATACATTAATATGTAAATATGTTAAGTTAAACATAAGCAAAACCTTCTTGGGTCTCTCTGTGCAAAGAAAACCACTTGAAAGTCCCAGTTTTGTTGACAAACGTTACAGAAAAAGTTCATCTCTGAAACCGTGAACCAAAGGAGAGTCTCCAAATGCCAGAGTTGACTGGCTGCCCCAAACAGATCGTTGTGCGTAAGTTGGTGTTAGCCATGGAGTGCCAGCGCGCGGCAGCCAGCTGCCTCTGGAGAAATTGGGCAGGGGAGAG
>NW_010433411.1:42041-51719 GCF_000710305.1 Buceros rhinoceros silvestris | reverse complement strand
AATTGGGCAGGGGAGAGTACGCAGCAAGAGGGTACGTGGATAGTCTCTTTCCAGCTAGTGTCATTTGTCGAGTAACCTGGAAAGAAGCGGTAAGATCCTGCTCACCGTAACCCTGCAAATGGAGGAGGGTGGCTCTGTGTGCCTGAGGACAGAACTGGCTGCTCTGTCCGCCTCCACGGTCCTCACGCTGGCTCCATGCCTCTCTTCCCAGGGGTGTCTCTGGCAGAGGAAACACTCGTGTTCTGCACCTAGGCCTGCATCTAACTGTGTCTGCTGAAATAGCTCGGTGAGGAGATGGGGCTTCCTCTGCTGCACCTGTGCAGGGGTACCCAGGGGTTGGAAGCTGATGGAGCTTTAATCCTTGTATGAGAACGGGAAGGTGTGTGGAAGCTGCACCCTGGACAATGCAGTCCCTTTGCAAATTGTTTATAACTTTTAAATTCATAAGGAATAGAGATTGACTGTGTAAGTGCACAGTGCCCCGGTAACTCTGAGACGCTCCATACAAGGTACAGGCTAAGGATTTCAGCTCCTGCCTGGACATTTCCTCACACCACAGGTACATTTTCAAGATTTTTCTAAGCTGAACTTGCCTGGAAAATTGCCTCTGCATCCACTTCTGCGCAAGTTTCTGTAGGAAATGCAGAAGATTAAAGACCTGTCTGTTTTCCTGCATCCCTCTCCTGACTCGAAGAGCTGGAGTAATGAGAATCACAGAGCAAGGTTGGGTCGGTGATAAGCTCTTTTTCATGGTAAAAAAGCAGGGTGAAATGCACAGAGAGCTGGACCTATTCAGGGGGCTAAATGCGCGGTGGAGCAATGCACATGAAGTGTGAGAAGGTTAAGCTTTCTAAGCACTCCTGAAGGTCAACTTGCCAGATACCTGCTGCTTGCTTTCTCTTCTATGGAAGTAGGTCAAGAAGCATCTAACGGGCATCTCACATGCTTGACATTTATTATTTTTAGTAATATTTTGTTCTTTTATTGATGGCTTTTACTCACTGATAGTGTTGAAAGCTGTCCTGAAGATATTTCCATTTGAATTGAAGTCTGGCTCTTCAGGGAGAAAGGCAGGTCACATAAAAGTCGAGCTGTCCCCTCACAGTGAGACAGTTTGCTCTCTGAAATAAGCCAATAACCCATTCACTTGACACATTAAAATGACAGATAAATTGCCTGAGGCATAGTCTTGCTATGTGAGTGCAACAGAGCGCACACGTAAATGGCTTTCCTTCATACCTGCATTTGCCCGCAGGATGCTTTGGTTTTCTGGAGCTATGACGGCTGAAACGATGATATTGATGTATCAGTAGTTCTGAGGTAAAGCTGAGACCTCGAGGAAGGGTCCCCAGGCATGCTGTGGAGTGTGTCAGTGGTACTGGTTTACAAGTGCTTTCGGGAACCACACACTTTGGCTGAACACACATGGTACGGGAGAAAACACGGGGGAAAAATCCAGCTGCAAAGCAGATCTACCTGAGTACAACCCGCTGGCTGCCGAGCAGGGCAAAGCAGAACTGATGTAAAACTGGGAAATCAGCTCTTTGTCAGGAATCTCACAACCTCCTTGTCTGTGCCTGGAATTTAAGGTGCAGCACTCCTCTCCCGTAGATGTGGGCAGAGAGAGGTCATGGAAGACCGAGGTCGTGGTGTGCCAGCGGCTGTAGCACACCTCTGTCTTGATGAGAATTCTTGAATTCCATTCAGAATATGGGCAAAAGCTGAAGTTTCTTCTGTAAGCAGAAAATTAGACCTTTTATATCTATCTCATTCTCAAAGAGTACCTCTGGGCTACAGCATTGTCATTTCTTCTTATCTACATTAGCGTGGGATAACAACCTCATTTGGTATGGATGAAACTAATTGTACGGTTTCCCCATCATTCAGCAGACTGAAGACTGAGGAAAGGCACCTGAAAAAGCACCGAGAGGGAAATCCAGCACACCAAACCCCAGCCATTTTTTCTGGTCTATCCACACTGCATTGATTGCAGAAGTGCTACGGGATCTTTAAAGAACATCTAAATAAGCAGCGCAGCCTGAAGTGGTGTTTAGGTAGACACTGACATTTGTTGGTGTGATGACATCCGCATCGTGGATGGATGGGACTGCTCTGTGTACTCTGCTGGACTGGAGGGCTGGTGCTCAGGCTGCTTCCCAACCTGATGCTGCCCGGTGCCAGTCGGCAGCGGTCTCGGCTGGGGAGTGAGGGACCCCCACTGTGCTGTCTCCTGCAGGCTCTGCCGCAGCTTTGGCAGGACAGCGTGCTCTGGAGGGAGCCTGCACAAGGATTGTCTCTGCTTTTATCTTCATGTCAGGGGGAAAAGTCAGCACATCAGGAGATCTTTGAAGTAATTTTGGTAGCTTGAAAGAGTGATATTAATTTTCTGTGTCAAGCATTTGAACATTTCCAGTTACATTGCTTGTCAGAGGGGACAAACAACCACCTTTACCTAAGAGTTTCTGCTTGCAGTTGCAGAAGAAGCTCAAGCATTGTTCCCCAACATGGGGATTCTTTTCCCTATGTCATTTCTGCCAATCTAAGCTAAGAACTTGATTATGGTTATCCATAATGTTATCCTCTCCATTTCGGATGCAGACCTATCCCACTGTTAACCCTTCTACTTCTCTGAATAGCTGTTAATCAGATTCTTTTTTGTAAAACTAACCAAGATTTTAAATGGGGGAGGGGGAAGGGGGAATGCAGGTTTTTTATACTTCCTGGGTAAGCAATACTCATTCTACACAGCCCTGAGAAATGAAAGCCTGATAAATCATTAAAAACAGTCTGGATTGCATGAGCATGTGACAATATGTTTGTGGTTTTAGTTTTTTCAACCTATATCACGGCAATTGCATAATGCTAGCAAAGGGCGTAACCAGAATGACAGATATCTTTAGGCAGTAATCAGAGTGCTGCCGTACCCTTGGTATCAACTGCCCTTCAAGGGAAAATGTGACCTTAGCCGCTTGTGGAAAATGCAGTGTTTTCTCTTTTCTAGGCAGTACAGTAACACTAAGAACAGGAACTAAGCAAGTTTGAGAAGATAAAGCATGAAGATGATGAGAATACCTTTGTCAAAAGGACGTTTTCCAAAGCTGAAAAGAGAGATAGTTGAGGAACAAGGGTGACCTGACAATACCTGAGTTCTCCTGCAGCGCCTTGGCTAACACATTTTTACTCTCAGCTTGGAGGTGGCATCTTCTTCAAACAGAAACAGAAGCCACATTTACTGCTGTCCTGTGGCCAGGTGGTTGTGTGTCCTGGGTTGGCTTTGAACATGTCAAAACGTGTAAGGATAATTTGAAAGAAAATGATCAGGTGAGATACTGGCCGAGCTCTTTTCTCCTGCCCTGTCTCACCATTTCAACTCTATAGCGAGGAGGTGGTGTGGCTGTAATATCTGTAACACGTGGCTCCATCCCAAGCATGGCTTCCTGGCCATTTGCTCAGAAAGAGGAAAATATAGACGATATCACGGCCTAGCTGTGCCTAGGTGCGGGGAGGGAAGGCACGCATCTGTAAATAGCTGGGATGGGCTCAGTTCCGTCTGATGGTGGGGAAGCGCTTGCTGGGAAAGAATTGCCCAGAGAGTTTGAGTGTTGCCTTGCTGGGCTGAAAGCAAGACTTTGTCCTCAAATGAGAAATATTTGGTAGTTCAGTCTTTCAGAAGGTAGTTAAATGAGTTCCTCTTGTCCACCCAAGAGACAGCGAGGCATCATAGTCAACACAGATCTTTCTCTAAGTTGTTCCAAGCACTTATTTTCTGCTAAAGGGAAAATACTAAACAAACAGCTGTAAGAAGCCACTGAAAAGTGGCAAGCTACACGCACATTGTGAGTCTCGAAGAGAATTTTTTCCTGCGGTGTTTTAAAAATGTTTGTACTGTCCTACAGCGAGTATAATACCTCCTTGTGTTAGGGAAGAGAGGCTGTTACAGGAGTTAGTTCTGAATAATGGTCTTCATATTAGGATAGAAACAGTTCCTAGGTTCTTACTCTCATTTTGAATGTGTGCTTAAATAATGTCAAAGTTCCTTTTCCTCAATTAAACGGTATTTTAGTCTTATTAAGAGACTGATTCTGTTGAGTCTCATGTTCCTGCAGATTCTTTAGCACTGACAACAGCCATGCCCTCAGCACATTGGGGACATCTCTCAGCACCAAGCAGAAACAAGTTCTTAACTTTTAAAGCCCTTTTGCTTTTATTATTTGGCTTCAAGAGAAGTTTAGAAAGGCTTTGGCTGATGCTGTGGAGGACTTGGGGGTAAGGGTCTATAGGAAATCAGAAAGAAAACAAGAGAAATGAAGCCCTGGAAATTAGAGATGCCTTCTCTTAAAATCCAATTATCTGCTGCAAAACAAGAAACAGGAGGAGAATAATTGAACGGGACAGTGCAGAAAATCTATCTTTGTAGTACACTAGCAAGGCATATTTCAGCTGCCTGGCTCTTACATGAGCATCGTTATTTATCTGTTGGTAGCTCGCTTTTGACATTATCGCTAAATTGGTACCACAGTCTGTTGTCCATCATCCACATTAATTCAAAGATGCAACATCTACTGGGTCTCTTTCACTTAAAGAGCACAACAATCCAAACAATCAGAAGTTTTCTTGTAAAACAACCTGGCTTCCAGAAATTAAGCGTGCGTTTGCAAAATCTGCTTCATCATTTAGAGGTTTTGTCTCAGAACGAATCACCTTTCAAATGGAACTGTTTTCAAATGTCAGTTTTATTTTGGACAGTAAGCTCCTGGGTGAGAAGAGCAGAGCCGCTCAGTGCTAGCCTGCCTCTCTGAGGGGTGTTTTGAGGAGGAAGGAGTTCAGAGTCGAGAGACGAGGGCCACCGTAAGGAAGTGGCAGCGGAGTGGTGAAATTGCCGAGCAGTCAGCAGCACTCGGTGCCTGGGGGGGGTCTGTGCTTTGGTCCTGTCCTCTATAAGCTGGTGTGGGGTCTGTGCTGAAGGCAGCGCGCTGCTGCCGCTGCTCTGCCACGTCTGACACTTGCTGGATCTCTTCTCGCAGCCTTCCTGCGCAGAATGTCAGGGGTCTGCAAAGTTCGAACGTAAACGTGGCAGTGACACCTGCATGAAGGGTGTATTTAAAAGTTACTGTGAAAATCATTATAAGTCGGGGTTTTTTGGTCTTGTAAAGTTTGAAGAGTTCCCTGACACATTCACTGTGATTTACACAATCAGCAGTGGTTTTGTGTGTGCTAAATGGGAGCAGTGTGGAATGATGCAGTAAAACGGTCTCTTTGAAAGCTGAAAGAGTAAGGAACAGCAGAATTCCCAAGGCCATTCTTTAATAAGATGGATTAGAGGTTTTTCATGCCTGAGAACCAGCACACTGAATACCTCGGTGTGGCTGCCAGGGCTCTAGAACCAGAGAAGCCTTGTCATTATGGCTCAGCTGGTCCAAGAGGCTCAGGAGGAGCAGATCAGGGTCTGGTTTTGGTGTCTCATCCCTGAGAAACTCTCAACTGAATGCGCACAGAAGATGGAGCAGTCCATACCTGCTGAGTCTCCTTAGGGAGCCAGGCAGCTACTCTTGGCCAAGCTCCTCTTGCCCTCCTCGTTGCCCCAGCTCCTGGAATGGTGCGGCTGTGTGAGTATTTCTGAAATGAGTTTTCCTACCTTTTGCAAAATTTACATCTAAGTATACTGCACAGATCTTTGTTTTATTATCGTAGGTGCCTAACAGCCACTTGTTTATATAGATACTGAAATGTGGCACTTAGAGGTGAAGCAAAGCAGCGCTGCCCAGCACGGCTGGCAATGCTGGCTTTTGATAGGATAATACGTGAAGCTGTTGCTGTCATCTCATCGCTGACCACTGGAAAATGGAGCAATGGGAACTGTCAACATTTTCAGTAAAGCAGTTATTTTCCTTGAACTGTTGTGCGTGTTCTGGCCCCGCTCCAGATGTATGTATCTGTATAATCCACCTGTGGATGGAGGGAAGATGAGGAAAGGGATGATGCGTGGGTGGGGAGGGGCTGCAGTCAGGTAGGTATAATTGTTACCTGTTTCCTCGTTCAGTAAGAAAGGAAATGTCCAGATGGAAAATAAATCTGCAGTTGGTTAGTTGAGCCAAATACTGGAAACAAATCTTCAGTCTGAGAATAGATTTAGCATAAATAGTGCCCGATTTTTTGCATTACTGGTAATGTCCCATTTTTAAAGTATATTGTTTCAAAGGGAGCACAGTGGGCCTTGGACAGTTTCAATGACGCACAAGTTTCCTCTCCCCTTCTCTGCTTAGTTAAATGGATTTGACTGTAGAAAATAGTTTTGCTTTTAACAGTGCTTTAAAACAAAATCCAGCAAGTGGAATTTCATGCACGTGAAGTATACAGTTGTGCATACAAGCCATCCATTTCTCAATCAGCAATCTACTCTCTTGGTATTTATCTTTGGTATACTTATTAGTACAGATTCGGGTGTGCTCAAGGTTTAAACCACCATTGTAAGTACCCACTATAAGGGCTGTAAAGGGATGGACTAAGAGCGGGGTTAGAAAACCCCAGAGTGCGTGCGTTAATCCAAACTCTGGTGTAGGAAGTTTGTCTTTCTCTTCATTTTGGTCTGCTGATGTGGAAAGCAAAGAACAACTTGGTGGCTGATCACGCTGAGCAGAGCCCAGCCCAGCACTCAGGAGAGCTGCTCGGGAGGTGCAGAGTGAGGAGCTCGGTGGCTCCACAACTCCAGAAAAGAGACGTTTTCTTATCTGCAGTGTAACCATCATCCTGACAGCCACATCTAGGATTTCAGTTGTTTCTCGCATTTCTGTTTTCTTTTTTAAGTAAGTGAAGTGGAAGAGTAACAGAGGAGAACCATGGCATACTGTGTTGGTCTTTTGTTCTAAAAATGTAAATTATCATTTGCTTACATAAACGCAGGCAATAAATATGCGTTACCTTTTGGTGTTTTAATATCATAATATCCTGGTTCAGTGAACTGAACCAGTGACATGTCACCCCTGAGCAATAGAAACATGCATCTAAAAAACCCCTTGGGTGAGCAGGAGTCTGCAAAATACGGCACTCAATCTTTACGCATAATCTCGTCATCAAAGATGAAATGATTTCACGAAGGGCCAAAAGCCTGTTGGGGTTTGCTGCTGTATTTACATTTCCGTTCGGAATATAAATTGTGCTGGAGAGTGTGTTTGCCCAGTTCTTTATGAAGCTGCCAGTGCTGAGCTCCTATCGGGCCAAGCAGCAGCTGACTCATCTGACCCTGGAGGAAAAATTGCTCAAAGCTTGGTGTACTTCTAATGCTCAGTCAGGGATTACATCTGCGCCAGCAACAGCCTGCAGTCTTGGCTAGCTTATCAAAAGCAGAGATGCTGGAACGTTTCTTTGGGTAGGTTTTCCTGTTAGAGGTGCTGGAAAGATTGCATTGACAGAAGGACCAAGGCTGCTACAGATAGGGAAAAGTCTGGAGGGAGGTGGTTTTTCTTTTGGGATGCATAAACAGATCAGGAGACGCATCACACCTATTTCGATGTTTGTGTTGAAGGAAGAGTATATGTGACTCAGGTCGAAGCAAGAAAACTAGCTGGAATGAGATCAGAAATAATAAGATTTAATAAATTGTAGAACACTGTTTTGGAAAACCTTAGCACAAACTAAAGTACAGCTGTTTATACAGATAACTAATTGCAAACACAGAAACAATCCCGGCGACTTTAGTGGAGAGCGTAATTTTAATTTTTCTCCTTGAAATTCAGGTAAGTCAGTCTTTTATGTAAAATGGGGTAAAAGGAACTCTGAGATGATTAGAAGATTGGGCCTCATAGTAAAAAATTACCATCATAATGTGGTAGCGTGAATACATACACACCTTCAGATCCCCATAGAGACAAACGGATGTTATGAAGAGCAAATAAAAGAAATGCTGGATTTTCTTAAAGTGCTCCGTGCTAAAGCCTAGCAGCCCTGGGAAGGGGAAGAGGTACAGCCAGGAAAATGCTCTAGCTACTGTATCTAGAAACATCTGAGCTCAGACTGAAAAGTTGTTTGGAGGGGAAGGCACATAGTTTAATGCCTACATTGGAGAAAGCTCCACGTGATTAAATTAGTAGCCTTAACCTGCAGTTTTTAGAGGGTTTGGGGAAATATATGTAAGGACAGCGTGGTCCTGAGGCTTTTCCACGCATGCTTTTTTGCATACGTTAGAAGGAAGGTGGTAGATGCCCTAATACCTCAAAAATGCTCTGATAGCCACCCTGATGACCCTGCTTGGAACCACAGCAGGGCGGATAAGGCAGCAGCTGAATTATTCAGTCTGAATAAGTTTTCAGACTTGTCTCTATTTCCAGTTCTCTTATAAGGGAAACGCTGTTTTTCTGTGGGTATATTTTCACGTGTATTTACAAAACTACTATTGAACCTTTTGTCAATTCGTATTTGGGTAGTATCAATTGTCACTTATATTGCTTGATAGCCTCTTGCTGGGAGAATCCGTGGAACTTGTAAGCAGCAGATCAGTGAAAGGTGAAAAGGTGGTAGTGAGCAGTTCATTTCTAGTCTGAATGATTTGGAGGCATTTCTGTTTTGTTCTACTTAATATTGAAGAAATCCTACCTTAATGCAATAGCTGCTCAAAATGAGGACTTCATCCAGGAGATGAAACCGCAGTTCTCCTCTCATGCCATGATGCGCTCTCGCCACGTCTGCAGTCAGGGGGATACTTCCAAACCGCTTGGCAACAACCCCCTTTCTGGCAGACTCTGCTGTTGCTGGTGTTTCCGCGCAGCTGTGTGGTGGCTGCGGGGTGCGGGGGTGTGCGTGCTCCTCTTCTCAACCAACACTCGGTTTTGCTGAAGCAATGAGGCACTTGTCTGCTTTGTGGTTTAACTCTGCTGGCAGCCTACGACATGTTTACTCTGTATGTGTCTGTGAATCTGCCTGGAGGGGTCTGTAACGCCTCCCAAGTGCTGCTCTTGCCTCCTGGTAACAGGTTTCTTTTAGTCTTACAGCTCCTGCAGTGGTAGCGAATGCAGACTTCTCAGCTTCGCTTTTCAGAATTTTTTTCTTTAAGTCTGGCAGCAGAATAGATCTGAAACCCATTTGGTTGATTTTATGTTGCAGCTGATATTTCTGCCACTCTTGTGTATTCTCAACTGGCATCAGCGACAATTCAGCCTGTTCTGTCTGGTTTCTTTTCCACTGCAAATACTTAAAATCTCTTAAAGGCTAAAGGTTTGGTTTGTCTGACTGTTTTGCTTTGACCTATTTTTCTGTTTGAATTTGGAGATGTGGACAAGAGATAGCTTTACTATACCTTATTAAGGAGTGAAATCTTTTGTCAGTGGTGGCAGCTTTTAGATTTTATGCTACGTGCGTAGCTTTAGTATGCACGAGGACTCTTTCTGCCCAGTGGGAGAACTAAAATTCATCTGCTTCAGAGTATTTGAAAGCTGTTTTGGTATTTATGGGTTTGTTTTGTTTCTCCTAACTGCGTGCGAACCAATAAAAATGAATAGTTGGCCTTGTCAGGACAAAGGTGTTCCATGTATGATGAATCTGTGCAGTTACTGCCACCCGATGAATTCAAATGTACAGCATTCAGAGAATTTCAAGCAGCACCAGCTCTAATTGCCTTGTTAATCTTACAAAATTATGTCCTTCTCTAACTTTTGTTTGGAGTCAGTCAGCATAAACATATTCTTC